>NC_085999.1:25120461-25177961 GCF_030014385.1 Trichomycterus rosablanca
AGAAACAAAGAAAGAAAGAGAAAGAAATAAAGAAAAAGTAAGAAAGAACAGATTAGTGAAAATGAATGAATGAGTATGAATGATAAATAAATAAATGGATAAAGAAAGAAAGAAAGAAAGAAAGAAAGAAAGAAAGAAAGAAAGAAAGAAAGAAAGAAAGAAAGAAAGAAAGAAAGAAAGAAAGAAAGAAAGAAAGAAAGAAAGAAAGAAAGAAAGAAAGAAAGAAAGAAAGAACAGGTTAGTGAAAATGAATAAATGAGTAAATAAATAAATAAATGAATACATTATTTAATTAATGGATAAAGAAAGACAGAAAGGACAAAAGAAAGAACGGGTAAGTGATAATGAATTAATGAGTAAATAAGAAAATTGTAAGTAAAAGTAAGTAAGTAAGCAAGCAAGCAAGAAAAGAAGGAAAGAAAGAAAGAAAGAAAGAAAGAAAGAAAGAAAGAAAGAAAGAAAGAAAGAAAGAAAGAAAGAAAGAAAGAAAGAAAGAAAGAAAGAAAGAAAAAGAAAGAAAGAGCAGGTTAGTGAAAATGAATAAATGAGTAAATAAATAAAGAAAGAAAGAAAGAAAAAGAAAGAAAGAAAGAAAGAAAGAAAGAAAGAAAGAAAGAAAGAAAGAAAGAAAGAAAGAAAGAAAGAAAGAAAGAAAAAGAAAGAACAGGTTAGTGAAAATGAATGAATGAGTAAATAAATAAATGGATGAAGAAGGAAGGAAGGAAGGAAGGAAGGAAGGAAGGAAGGAAGGAAGGAAGGAAGGAAGGAAGGAAGGAAGGAAGGAATTTAATAAAAATGATAACCAAACATGAACATCAAACCTTCCACAATGACCTTGATTATCTTGCTACAATTTGAAGGTTGTAGCAAAGTGAAAATGAATGAATGAGTAAATAAATAAATAAGTGAATGGATGGATGAAAAAAAGTAAGTAAGTAAGTAAGTAAGAAGTAAGTAAGTAAGTAAGTAAGTAAGTAAGAAGTAAGTAAGTAAGTAAGTAAGTAAGTAAGTAAGTAAGAAGTAAGTAAGTAAGTAAGTAAGTAAGAAGTAAGTAAGTAAGTAAGTAAGTAAGTAAGTAAGTAGTAAGTAAGTAAGTAAGTAAGTAAGTAAGTAAGTAAGAAGTAAGTAAGTAAGTAAGTAAGTAAGAAGTAAGTAAGTAAGTAAGTAAGTAAGTAAGTAAGTAAGTAAGTAAGAAGTAAGTAAGTAAGTAAGTAAGTAATTTAATTAGAATGCTAATCAAACATGAACACCAAACATTCCACAATGATCTTGATTATCTTGCTACGGCGTGAAGGTTGACTTGATCCTCCTTGAATCTTCAGTTTATAATATTCTCATTCTACCACTAGTTTAACTGTTCCACCAACACATTTCAGCATCAACTCAACACAGCCAAGAGATTAATGGGTAAATAATGGCATGGGTAATCCCTTCCTGGTACCCTTAACCCTCCCATAGTCATCTGTTCTTGCTTTCATTGGCGCGTCTGTGTTTTTCTCGCTCTATTTGTTTTTATGAGGCACAACCATTCTGAGTTTTACAGCAATGGCAGATCTCATTATCCACCCTCCTGTGCAACGTTCTCATGTCTCGTTCTCCCTCTTTCAGTCAAGTGGTGGCACCCAAATCAGGAGGCCTTCGAAATGAGACACTAGGGTCATTAAGTTTTATCCCTTTGCCTGGGCAAGTCATTTACAGCAGAATGCCACGGTCTCATAATCGTAACAATCATAAAAATGCCAAAGATGTAAAAAAAAAGCAATAAAGAAAACAATGGTAAAACAAAGGAGGATTTAAAAAAGAATGTAAATATAAATGCCAGATTATCAGAATCCCTCTGGAGTGTGAAGATCAGTGACATCAGCGCAATAATATGTTACTACTTACTGAGATCATTCAACCTTGTATTCATTCAATCATTCATTCTTCTTTAATCGAGCATCCCCACTGAGGCTAACCAGAATAATACCAATTCTGCTAATCCTTACGACCCAGAACACCTCGTTATGCTAACAATCACGGCACAAGTATTCAGGGTGCTGAAGGAAAATATACTGGCAACGTGAATGTGGTTTGGGACCTTGAAACGATTTAGCCATTTAGTCAGCTAGCGATAATTTTCCTCAATCAGGTGGCAGTTAAAATTGTTAAACAGGCAGCTGCGGTGTAGCGTGTGCCAGATTCACATTATGCCTGAGTGCATTGAGGGTAGCACGGCTCGCGATTTTGGGTTTGGGTGAAGGAGGGGTAACTGAGCCTAGGCGGCACAGGAGGGCAAACCTGTTATTTAGGGTTGCTCATTTACTTTGTGTGTGTGTGTAAGTGTGTGTGTGTGTGTGTGTGTGTACTTATTTCTTCTTGCGGTGGGTGCAATTTACTGGGCCAAAAGTAGGAAACACCCTGGATAGGTCACCACTCCATTACAGAGCACACACACACACACCTAGGGCAATTTTGTATCTCCAGTTAACCTGACTGCAAGTGCTTTGGACTGTGGGAGAAAACTGGAGCACCCGGAGGAAACCCACACAGACACATAAATACACACACACTTACACTTACACACACATAAACACACATACACATAAACACACATACACACAAACACTTAGATGCATACATACATACATACACACACAAATATACATACACAAACATGCACAAACACATACATACACACTAACACACATACATGAACACATATACACACATACACACACATGGACACATACACACACATGAACACACATACACACATAAATACACACACATACATGAACACATATACAGTGTATCACAAAAGTGAGTACACCCCTCACATTTCTGCAAATATTTCATTATATCTTTTCATGGGACAACACTATAGACATGAAACTTGGATATAACTTAGAGTAGTCAGTGTACAGCTTGTATAGCAGTGTAGATTTACTGTCTTCTGAAAATAACTCAACACACAGCCATTAATGTCTAAATAGCTGGCAACATAAGTGAGTACACCCCACAGTGAACATGTCCAAATTGTGCCCAAAGTGTCAATATTTTGTGTGACCACCATTATTATCCAGCACTGCCTTAACCCTCCTGGGCATGGAATTCACCAGAGCTGCACAGGTTGCTACTGGAATCCTCTTCCACTCCTCCATGATGACATCACGGAGCTGGTGGATGTTAGACACCTTGAACTCCTCCACCTTCCACTTGAGGATGCGCCACAGGTGCTCAATTGGGTTTAGTCCATCACCTTTACCTTCAGCTTCCTCAGCAAGGCAGTTGTCATCTTGGAGGTTGTGTTTGGGGTCGTTATCCTGTTGGAAAACTGCCATGAGGCCCAGTTTTTGAAGGGAGGGGATCATGCTCTGTTTCAGAATGTCACAGTACATGTTGGAATTCATGTTTCCCTCAATGAACTGCAGCTCCCCAGTGCCAGCAACACTCATGCAGCCCAAGACCATGATGCTACCACCACCATGCTTGACTGTAGGCAAGATACAGTTGTCTTGGTACTTCTCACCAGGGCGCCGCCACACATGCTGGACACCATCTGAGCCAAACAAGTTTATCTTGGTCTCGTCAGACCACAGGGCATTCCAGTAATCCATGTTCTTGGACTGCTTGTCTTCAGCAAACTGTTTGCGGGCTTTCTTGTGCGTCAGCTTCCTTCTGGGATGACGACCATGCAGACCGAGTTGATGCAGTGTGCGGCGTATGGTCTGAGCACTGACAGGCTGACCTCCCACGTCTTCAACCTCTGCAGCAATGCTGGCAGCACTCATGTGTCTATTTTTTAAAGCCAACCTCTGGATATGACGCCGAACACGTGGACTCAACTTCTTTGGTCGACCCTGGCGAAGCCTGTTCCGAGTGGAACCTGTCCTGGAAAACCGCTGTATGACCTTGGCCACCATGCTGTAGCTCAGTTTCAGGGTGTTAGCAATCTTCTTATAGCCCAGGCCATCTTTGTGGAGAGCAACAATTCTATTTCTCACATCCTCAGAGAGTTCTTTGCCATGAGGTGCCATGTTGAATATCCAGTGGCCAGTATGAGAGAATTGTACCCAAAACACCAAATTTAACAGCCCTGCTCCCCATTTACACCTGGGACCTTGACACATGACACCAGGGAGGGACAACGACACATTTGGGCACAATTTGGACATGTTCACTGTGGGGTGTACTCACTTATGTTGCCAGCTATTTAGACATTAATGGCTGTGTGTTGAGTTATTTTCAGAAGACAGTAAATCTACACTGCTATACAAGCTGTACACTGACTACTCTAAGTTATATCCAAGTTTCATGTCTATAGTGTTGTCCCATGAAAAGGTATAATGAAATATTTGCAGAAATGTGAGGGGTGTACTCACTTTTGTGATACACTGTATACACACATTTCCATACACACATACATACACACATGAACATACATGAACACATATATACACACACACTTCCATACACACATACAGTGTATCACAAAAGTGAGTACACCCCTCACATTTCTGCAGATATTTAAGTATATCTTTTCATGGGACAACACTGACAAAATGACACTTTGACACAATGAAAAGTAGTCTGTGTGCAGCTTATATAACAGTGTAAATTTATTCTTCCCTCAAAATAACTCAATATACAGCCATTAATGTCTAAACCACCGGCAACAAAAGTGAGTACACCCCTTAGTAAAAGTTCCTGAAGTGTCAATATTTTGTGTGGCCACCATTATTTCCCAGAACTGCCTTAACTCTCCTGGGCATGGAGTTTACCAGAGCTTCACAGGTTGCCACTGGAATGCTTTTCCACTCCTCCATGACGACATCACGGAGCTGGCGGATATTCGAGACTTTGCGCTCCTCCACCTTCCGCTTGAGGATGCCCCAAAGATGTTCTATTGGGTTTAGGTCTGGAGACATGCTTGGCCAGTCCATCACCTTTACCCTCAGCCTCTTCAATAAAGCAGTGGTCGTCTTAGAGGTGTGTTTGGAGTCATTATCATGCTGGAACACTGCCCTGCGACCCAGTTTCCGGAGGGAGGGGATCATGCTCTGCTTCAGTATTTCACAGTACATATTGGAGTTCATGTGTCCCTCAATGAAATGTAACTCCCCAACACCTGCTGCACTCATGCAGCCCCAGACCATGGCATTCCCACCACCATGCTTGACTGTAGGCATGACACACTTATCTTTGTACTCCTCACCTGATTGCCGCCACACATGCTTGAGACCATCTGAACCAAACAAATTAATATTGGTCTCATCAGACCATAGGACATGGTTCCAGTAATCCATGTCCTTTGTTGACATGTCTTCAGCAAACTGTTTGCGGGCTTTCTTGTGTAGAGACTTCAGAAGAGGCTTCCTTCTGGGGTGACAGCCATGCAGACCAATTTGATGTAGTGTGCGGCGTATGGTCTGAGCACTGACAGGCTGACCCCCCACCTTTTCAATCTCTGCAGCAATGCTGACAGCACTCCTGCGCCTATCTTTCAAAGACAGCAGTTGGATGTGACGCTGAGCACGTGCACTCAGCTTCTTTGGACGACCAACGCGAGGTCTGTTCTGAGTGGACACTGCTCTTTTAAAACGCTGGATGATCTTGGCCACTGTGCTGCAGCTCAGTTTCAGGGTGTTGGCAATCTTCTTGTAGCCTTGGCCATCTTCATGTAGCGCAACAATTCATCTTTTAAGATCCTCAGAGAGTTCTTTGCCATGAGGTGCCATGTTGGAACTTTCAGTGACCAGTATGAGAGAGTGTGAGAGCTGTACTACTAAATTGAACACACCTGCTCCCTATGCACACCTGAGACCTAGTAACACTAACAAATCACATGACATTTTGGAGGGAAAATGACAAGCAGTGCTCAATTTGGACATTTAGGGGTGTAGTCTCTTAGGGGTGTACTCACTTTTGTTGCCGGTGGTTTAGACATTAATGGCTGTATATTGAGTTATTTTGAGGGAAGAATAAATTTACACTGTTATATAAGCTGCACACAGACTACTTTTCATTGTGTCAAAGTGTCATTTTGTCAGTGTTGTCCCATGAAAAGATATACTTAAATATCTGCAGAAATGTGAGGGGTGTACTCACTTTTGTGATACACTGTACATACACACATGAACATATATACACACATACACTTACACACACATACATATATATATATATATACAGTATATATACACACATACATATATATATATATATATATACACACACATACATATATACACACATACATATATACACATACACTTACACACACACACACATACACACACACATACGTAAACACATGTACTCACACATACATATACATAAATACACATACACGTGCACACCCACACATATACACATACACACAAACATATACGCACACACATACGTAAACACATGTACTCACACATACATATACATAAATACACATACACGTGCACACCCACACATATATACACATACACACAAACATACACGCACACACATACGTGAACACATACACACACACAAAAATACACACAAATACCAAGATACACACATGTACACACACATACATACTCACATACACACACATACTCACACATACACACACATACTCATATATACACACATACATACAAACACACACACACATACGTAAACACACTTACATACATACACTCTTCAGCAGCGTCCAATTTACCAAAAGAACTAACAGTTCACATTTGTGAGACCCTTGAGCCACAATTTGGTGACCAAAGGCCAAAGAAGCATTTCATTTTGCTCTGGAAGGTCCAACAAGATAATGCTCAGTTGTCCACATACTTCTGGCCACTGCGAGATCATGATTACGTGTGTGCGTTTCATAAGTAGACTGATTGTAATTTCCCCTTTTTCTTTTTTTTAGAGCTTAAACACTCTGCCTGAGGGAGTTTCACCTCGGTTCAGTCTGACCTTGTTAAAGAATTCTTTGATGTTTGCCCGGTCGGTTAATTCATCATCATTCAACGTTGAAAATGGTTAGAGGGTGAATTCCACGACTTGGATTTAAATACAGACATACAACATAGACGGAAATAAAAAATGCCTCGTCAGTTAATCTGATAATCTGATAGCTTAGTCTAAACTTGAATAACACACTTGTTGCCCTTCTAAAAATAGACAATGTTGAATTTGTGTTGACGATGCAGTGTCTCGAATATATGAGAGGCCGTGTAGGCCATAATTCTAAGTTGAATTCTCTCACACACACCATCATACTCTCTCACACACACTATCATACTCTCTCACACACACCATCATACTCTCTCACACACACTATCATACTCTCTCACACACACCATCATACTCTCTCACACACACCATCATACTCTCTCACACACTATCATACTCTCTCACACACACCATCATACTCTCTCACACACTATCATACTCTCTCACACACACCATCATACTCTCTCACACACACTATCATACTCTCTCACACACACCATCATACTCTCTCACACACACTATCATACTCTCTCACACACACCATCATACTCTCTCACACACACCATCATACTCTCTCACACACTATCATACTCTCTCACACACACCATCATACTCTCTCACACACACTATCATACTCTCTCACACACACCATCATACTCTCTCACACACACTATCATACTCTCTCACACACACTATCATACTCTCTCACACACACCATCATACTCTCTCACACACACCATCATACTCTCTCACACACACTATCATACTCTCTCACACACACCATCATACTCTCTCTCACACACACCATCATACTCTCTCTCACACACACCATCATACTCTCTCACACACACCATCATACTCTCTCACACACACCATCATACTCTCTCACACACCATCAAGGTGTTAAAAGGAGGCCAGGAAGGAGGACAGGACGTCAGATTGGCTTACAGCTGTAAGAACAGAGCCTGCACATAAATTGGTCTACAAAAAACATTTAAATCTGGCAGCAGACCTTTTAACAATGACTACACTTTTGTTGAGCTTTGTTGAACTAGCCATGATATTTCTACTTTCTACCTTTTTTACAAGGTCACTTTGGTTTGTGGAAATAAATGGTAATGAAGAGGACATGTTTTACTATTTTTGTCCATCACAATGAGATGCATTTAGAACATTGAAAGGAAAACTGACAGCATGGGACATACCAGCATGATTCTGGAAATATTATTTTGTGAGCTTAATGGATAAACACTGACAACTTTTTACTTTCTTTTAATTAGCCCGCAGTTAGAAGGAGGTGACAGTCAATGAAGTTTGGGTACACTGGAGGCACATTATGCATGTTTTTGTTCCCTAAAAAATTTATAGGAAAACTCAAGATCAGTAGAAATTAGTCATAGGGATATATTTTCTCCAAGATTACCTCCAACAATCAGAACTGGTCATCCTACATAAACAAATTACCTTCGGTTTGTCTCTTGAAATTCGTTGCTAAAGAATAGCTGTATGCTTTGGAATCATCAGGAGGAAATTATACAAGCACAAATAGCAACTTCAAATTGGTTAACTGACGTGTGTGTGTGTGTGAGAGAGAGAGCATACAGCAATGTCTGCGACTTTGGCTGACATTGTTAATAAGATTCTTCAAATCACCCCAAATGCAGATGAAAGGTACGTGCTAGGAGGACAACAGTCTTGCAACATCAGAAAACAGCGCTGGCATGCGCTGCAGGTGCTGGACCCAAATGGACATGCCTTCCATCACGGGTGTGCAACTGGCCAAAGAATTTACAATGTTCAAATTCCAAATTAGTTATGGTTATTAGAGTTATTTGTGATAGTAATTAAAACGTCATAATGTATTTCTGATAAATGAAACAATGCAGTAATGTTAAAAAAAAAAAAAAAAAAAAAAAAAAAACGAGGACACCCCATATAATATTTAGATATTTATTATCAAGTTATGGACAGGTCAGGAAATCACTATTATACTGGTTAACAAAGATCTTGTCCCAAGCAAACAAATGTTTCTTATTTATTGTTGCATGCAGAAACCAAATATTTCAGAACAGTCTCAACAGCAAATAATCTGTCACTCAGGTGGATTAAGGTATCCTTAGTCCTTGTAGTCATACAATGACTGGTGTGGTACTTCTGTGGTCACTAGATGCTGTTGTCGTGTCAACCTCCACACCACTGTCCTCTAAATCTGTGGTGACAAACTAAAAACAAACAAAACAAACACACACAATTGCCAAACCATGAAATCTAAATGCTACAAATTACTTATTATTATTAATAATATGCAATATAAACATACTGCTTACATTATTTTTAAATAACTTACCGTAAATGTGTCATTGTCTAATGTACACTGCCTTTGATGTAAATGTATTGTCAATCATGAAGCCATTTAGTTTCTGGCCCTCGTGCAACTTTGGTGAAACCAGTTTGTTTCCTCATGCCATCAAAAGTTCAATACTGAAATCACAAAAATTTAATTTAGTTTCAAAACCAGTCTATAGCAATTCACCCAATCAAATATTTAGAGAACAGTTACTCAAGAGAGCTTGGTCTCAATCTATAATGAATTACATTTTCTGTAATAAAAGAAAGATAACAAACTTTAATAGTACAAGTGACTAAGTTAGAATGAGCACTGAGACAGATTTTGAAATGTTAGACTGTAAGTCTGTAGCTTTCCATGCGCAGCAGCTTGTTTATGATTGTGTATACAAAATGAATCTATATTTTATTTTACTTATTAAGACCTACATAGGGAAGAGTCCAAAAGTTCCATGTAATTCGACTCGAATGTAGTGACACATTAATGTGGAGCAACTATAGCCATTAAAACGATAAAGTAATTTTATTTATTGTTCTTTAAGAAAGCTTCCAAAACAAAGTTTCTTATAAATGTGCTTTATGAGAACTCACTTACTTAGTTTGGCATTACTAGAACGTTTAAAACGTGTAATTTGCAGACGGTCCCTTACAAAGACGAATATTTATTAAATATCCCAATCTAAACCCGACTCTATCAGAAGCTAAATGAAGAGGTGAATGATGTAGTGAACTCACCTGTCCCCAGACTCTGGAGCCTCTGCTCTCTGTGGTTGAGGCTGATATGGAGCTCGCAGCACTCGGCTGATGGTTCGGATATAAAGCTTCACCGCATCTCTTCCTCCGCGGCTGCGTTTAGACTCCTGTCGGGCTGTCGGGTTTAAATCCACATTTCTGACATGGATGTGGCAGCGGTGGAAAAGTTTAAAATGTTAACAGGCCGATGCTCCATTGATTCTCTCTCGGTCCACTATCCTCTCCTATCAGTAATAATGAGGAAGGCGGGACATGTCTGTGAAATCCCGCGTCTTCCACCAATCAGGTACTGAGAATTTAATATTACTTCCGTTTCAATCAAACTCGTTTCCGTATCAATCAAACTCTCTCACACACACTATCATACTCTCACACACACACCATCAAACTCTCTCACACATACAACTATTCTTATTCACATGCACTATCATTCTGTCTTACATTCACTATCATTCTGTTCCATAAACATGATTATTTGCATTCACATACACTATTTATTACGCTTACATATAATAATATTCTCTTACACATACAGTAGATCTTTGTTTTACATAGCTATAGTTATATGTGCAAGAGAGAATAGTGCTGTGTGTATGAGAGTATAATAGTAAATAAAAGAAAGTGTGATTATAGTTGTAAGAGGGTATAGTAGTATATGTGAAAGAGTATAGTAAACCATGTATGAGAGTATGATGGTGTGTGTGTGAGAGTATGATGGTGTGTGTGAGAGAGTATGATGGTGTGTGTGAGAAAGTATGATGGTGTGTGTGTGAGAGTATGATGGTGTGTATGTGAGAGTATGATGGTGTGTGTGTGAGAGTATGATGGTGTGTGTGAGAGAATTCAACTTAGAATTATGGCCTACACGGCCTCTCATACGAATACACTCGCATACACACATACATACATAAATACACACACATACATACAGTACATACACACATACATACATACATACACACACATACATACATACATACATACATACACACACACACAAACACATTCACACATATACACACATACATACACACACACACATACATACACACATACATACATACATACATACATACACACACATACATACATACATACATACATACACACACATACATACATACATACATACATACACACACACACAAACACATTCACACATATACACACATACATACACACACACACATACATACACACATACATACATACATACATACACACACACACAAACACATTCACACATATACACACATACATACACACACACACATACATACACACATACATACATACATACATACACATACATACATACACACACACATACATACACACACATACATACATACATACATACATACATACATACATACATACACACACACACAAACACATTCACACATATACACACATACATACATACATACATACATACATACATACACACACACACATACATACATACATACACACACACACAAACACATTCACACATATACACACATACATACACACACACACATACATACACACATACATACATACATACACATACATACATACACACACACATACATACACACACATACATACATACATACATACATACATACACATACATACATACACACATACATACACACATACATACTGTACATACTGTACATACACACACATACAGTGGGGGAAATAAGTATTTGATCCTGATTTTGTAAATTTACCCCCTTACAAAGACTTGAACAGTCTATAATTTTTATGGAAGGTTTATTTTAAAAGAGAGAGACAGAATATCAACAAAAAATCCAGAAAAAAAACATTAAATAAAAGTTATAAATTAATTTGTATTTAATTAAGGGAAATAAGTATTTGATCCCCTACCAACCAGCAAGAATTCTGACCCCCACAGACCGGTTATGTGCACAAAAGGCACACAAATTAGTCCTGTCCCTGTATAAAAGACTCCTGTCACAGAATCAGTTTCTTCCGTTCAAATCTTTCGACCACCATGGGCAAGACCAAAGAGCTATCAAAGGACGTCAGGGACAAGATTGTAGACCTGCACAAGGCTGGAATGGGCTACAAGACCATCAGCAAGAAGCTTGTTGAGAAAGAGACCACTGTTGGTGCGATCATTCGAAAATGGAAGAAATACAAGATCACAGTCAATCACCCTCGCTCTGGAGCTCCATGCAAGATCTCACCTGGTGGGGTAAGAATGATTCTGAGAAAGGTGAGGTCAGCCCAGAATTACACGGGAGGAGCTTGTCAATGATCTCAAGGGAGCTGGGAGCACAGTCACCAAGAAAACCATTAGTAACACACTTCGCCGTAATGGATTGAGATCCTGCAGTGCCCGCAAAGTCCCTCTGCTCAAGAAGGCTCATGTACAGGCCCGTCTGAAGTTTGCCAATGAACACCTGAATGATTCCGAGAAAGCTTGGGAGAATGTGATATGGTCAGATGAGACCAAAATTGAGCTCTTTGGCATCAACTCCACTCGCCGTGTTGGAGGCAGAGAAATGCCCAGTGGGGATGGTGTTCTTGGGGTCATATCCAGCATTTCTCTGCTCCCAGCTCCCTTGAGATCATTGACAAGCTCCTCCCGTGTAATTCTGGACTGACCTCACCTTTCTCAGAATCATTCTTACCCCACCAGGTGAGATCTTGCATGGAGCTCCAGAGCGAGGGCTATTGACTGTATTTCTTCCATTTTCGAATGATCGCACCAACAGTGGTCTCTTTCTCAACAAGCTTCTTGCTGATGGTCTTGTAGCCCATTCCAGCCTTGTGCAGGTCTACAATCTTGTCCCTGACGTCCTTTGATAGCTCTTTGGTCTTCCCCATGGTGGTCGAGAGATTTGAACGGAAGAAACTGATTCTGTGACAGGAGTCTTTTATACAGGGACAGGACTAATTTGTGTGCCTTTTGTGCACATAACCGGTCTGTGGGGGTCAGAATTCTTGCTGGTTGGTAGGGGATCAAATACTTATTTCCCTTAATTAAATACAAATTAATTTATAACTTTTTTTTCTGGATTTTTTGTTGATATTCTGTCTCTCTCTTTTAAAATAAACCTTCCATAAAAATTATAGACTGTTCAAGTCTTTGTAAGGGGGTAAACTTACAAAATCAGCAGGGGATCAAATACTTATTTCCCCCACTGTACATACATACATACACACACATACATACATACATACATACATACATACATACACACACAAACAAACACATTCACACATGAACACATATACACACATACAAACACATTCACACATGAACACATATACACACATACATACACACACACATACATACACATACATGAACACATACACACACTCACACACATACATACATACACACACATACAAACACATACATGAACACATACACACACTCACACACATACACACACATACAAACACATACACACACTCACACACACATACATGAACACATATACACACATACATATACACACATACTGTAAATACCCATAGACTTACACACACACATGAACACATACACACACAAACACATACACACACATGCATGAACACATACAGTGTATCACAAAAGTGAGTACACCCCTCACATTTCTGCAAATATTTTATTATATCTTTTCATGGGACAACACTATAGAAATAAAACTTGGATATAACTTAGAGTAGTCAGTGTACAGCTTGTATAGCAGTGTAGATGTACTGTCTTCTGAAAATAACTCAACACACAGCCATTAATGTCTAAATAGCTGGCAACATAAGTGAGTACACCCCACAGTGAACAAAGTGTCAATATTTTGTGTGACCACCATTATTATCCAGCACTGCCTTAACCCTCCTGGGCATGGACACAGGTTGCTACTGGAATCCTCTTCCACTCCTCCATGATGACATCACGGAGCTGGTGGATGTTAGACACCTTGAACTCCTCCACCTTCCACTTGAGGATGCGCCACAGGTGCTCAATTGGGTTTAGTCCATCACCTTTACCTTCAGCTTCCTCAGCAAGGCAGTTGTCATCTTGGAGGTTGTGTTTGGGGTCGTTATCCTGTTGGAAAACTGCCATGAGGCCCAGTTTTCGAAGGGAGGGGATCATGCTCTGTTTCAGAATGTCACAGTAAATGTTGGAATTCATGTTTCCCTCAATGAACTGCAGCTCCCCAGTG
Organism: Trichomycterus rosablanca; assembly: GCF_030014385.1. Classification (NCBI taxonomy): domain Eukaryota; kingdom Metazoa; phylum Chordata; class Actinopteri; order Siluriformes; family Trichomycteridae; genus Trichomycterus; species Trichomycterus rosablanca. The sequence continues at coordinate 25,134,705 of NC_085999.1, forward strand.
CCAGCAACACTCATGCAGCCCAAGACCATGATGCTACCACCACCATGCTTGACTGTAGGCAAGATACAGTTGTCTTGGTACTTCTCACCAGGGCGCCGCCACACATGCTGGACACCATCTGAGCCAAACAAGTTTATCTTGGTCTCGTCAGACCACAGGGCATTCCAGTAATCCATGTTCTTGGACTGCTTGTCTTCAGCAAACTGTTTGCGGGCTTTCTTGTGCGTCAGCTTCCTTCTGGGATGACGACCATGCAGACCGAGTTGATGCAGTGTGCGGCAATTCACAATTCTATTTCTCACATCCTCAGAGAGTTCTTTGCCATGAGGTGCCATGTTTAATATCCAGTGGCCAGTATGAGAGAATTGTACCCAAAACACCAAATTTAACAGCCCTGCTCCCCATTTACACCTGGGACCTTGACGCATGACACCAGGGAGGGACAACGACACATTTGGGCACAATTTGGACATGTTCACTGTGGGGTGTACTCACTTATGTTGCCAGCTATTTAGACATTAATGGCTGTGTGTTGAGTTATTTTCAGAAGACAGTAAATCTACACTGCTATACAAGCTGTACACTGACTACTCTAAGTTATATCCAAGTTTCATGTCTATAGTGTTGTCCCATGAAAAGATATAATGAAATATTTGCAGAAATGTGAGGGGTGTACTCACTTTTGTGATACACTGTATATACACATAAAGTTAAACACATACATGAACACACATACATATATGCACACACATACACACAAACACACACTTACTTACACACACATACACATAAATACACACACCCACACATATATATATATGCGGATCCAGGGTTCAAATCCTCAGTGGTTCTATAGGCCAGTTGGACATCCACAATCTAATATGATTGACTGCATATGGGGGTTGATTACTGAGACTCTGCTATGGATTGATAGTGTGTTTGGGGAGTTTTACTGCATTGTGCCCTGTGATTGTAGGGAAACAGAACCCACCTTGACCCTGACCTGGATAAAGCACTTGTACAACTTGAAACAAACCACTGAATCAGATCAGACCTCCTGAGCTTTTGGGGCTTTGGTCAAGAAAGCGCTCTTTAAGAATCCAGCAGGGTGGCACATCAGGCTCGATGGGTATCACTGTCACCTCACAACAAGAAGGTCCTGGGTTTGAGGGATCAAATAGGATTTTCCCATGTATGTCAAGTAGTGCCTCCTACTGTCTGGTCAAGGTATGAGTAGTGGAGAAGCATATAAGCAGAGATGGGGACTCGAGTTTGTGACACACACAGCGACTTCAAACTCGACAACAAAAGTCAGCAACATTAGTTACATGTGACAAAAAAAAAAATATATATATACAGTGTATCACAAAAGTGAGTACACCCCTCACATTTCTGCAAATATTTTATTATATCTTTTCATGGGACAACACTATAGACATGAAACTTGGATATAACTTAGAGTAGTCAGTGTACAACTTGTATAGCAGTGTAGATTTACTGTCTTCTGAAAATAACTCAACACACAGCCATTAATGTCTAAATAGCTGGCAACATAAGTGAGTACACTCCACAGTGAACATGTCCAAATTGTGCCCAAAGTGTCAATATTTTGTGTGACCACCATTATTATCCAGCACTGCCTTAACCCTCCTGGGCATGGAATTCACCAGAGCTGCACAGGTTACTACTGGAACCCTCTTCCACTCCTCCATGATGACATCACGGAGCTGGTGGATGTTAGACACCTTGAACTCCTCCACCTTCCACTTGAGGATGCGCCACAGGTGCTCAATTGGGTTTAGTCCATCACCTTTACCTTCAGCTTCCTCAGCAAGGCAGTTGTCATCTTGGAGGTTGTGTTTGGGGTCGTTATCCTGTTGGAAAACTGCCAGTTTTTGAAGGGAGGGGATCATGCTCTGTTTCAGAATGTCACAGTACATGTTGGAATTCATGTTTCCCTCAATGAACTGCAGCTCCCCAGTGCCAGCAACACTCATGCAGCCCAAGACCATGATGCTACCACCACCATGCTTGACTGTAGGCAAGATACAGTTGTCTTGGTACTTCTCACCAGGGCGCCGCCACACATGCTGGACACCATCTGAGCCAAACAAGTTTATCTTGGTCTCGTCAGACAACAGGGCATTCCAGTAATCCATGTTCTTGGACTGCTTGTCTTCAGCAAACTGTTTGCTGGCTTTCTTGTGCGTCAGCTTCCTTCTGGGATGACGACCATGCAGACCGAGTTGATGCAGTGTGCAGCGTATGGTCTGAGCACTGACAGGCTGACCTCCCACGTCTTCAACCTCTGCAGCAATGCTGGCAGCACTCATGTGTCTATTTTTTAAAGCCAACCTCTGGATATGACGCCGAACACGTGGACTCAACTTCTTTGGTCGACCCTGGCGAAGCCTGTTCCGAGTGGAACCTGTCCTGGAAAACCGCTGTATGACCTTGGCCACCATGCTGTAGCTCAGTTTCAGGGTGTTAGCAATCTTCTTATAGCCCAGGCCATCTTTGTGGAGAGCAACAATTTTATTTCTCACATCCTCAGAGAGTTCTTTGCCATGAGGTGCCATGTTGAATATCCTGTGGCCAGTATGAGAGAATTGTACCCAAAACACCAAATTTAACAGCCCTGCTCCCCATTTACACCTGGGACCTTGACACATGACACCAGGGAGGGACAACGACACATTTGGGCACAATTTGGACATGTTCACTGTGGGGTGTACTCACTTATGTTGCCAGCTATTTAGACATTAATGGCTGTGTGTTGAGTTATTTTCAGAAGACAGTAAATCTACACTGCTATACAAGCTGTACACTGACTACTCTAAGTTATATCCAAGTTTCATGTCTATAGTGTTGTCCCATGAAAAGATATAATGAAATATTTGCAGAAATGTGAGGGGTGTACTCACTTTTGTGATACACTGTATATATATACACGCACCAATGGGTAAATGTTCCAGCCAGCTTCCGGCGTAGTGATGAAGCGTCGCTTCCTACTTAAAATGGTGAAATACATAGTGCACTTCACAGTAACAGATCATGTGAATGGAACGCTCCTACAGAATTGGCGCTAATGATTGTAAGAACCGCTTTCTGAACCAATCAGACCTTCTGATTTACATTTTTAGTAAGAAATGCTGTTATTTGCATGTATTTAGTTTGCAGCGTCACACAGATGATTGTCAATGAAACGCTTGATTGGCTTTCTAACGAGTTTGTGTTTTAATTATAAGCACTTTTACAATATAATGGATTATATTTCTAATGGGACACATGCTTATAAATTTAATAGCATCTGGAAGAACATAAGCTAAGGTAAGCAGTATTATGGATTTTTGTTGTGTTTGGGATTTTGGCCGCTGTGCCGTAATTTGCAATGAAAACAAAACGTCAGTTTAAGCTTTTAACTGGTATCTAGGAAAGTAAAGGCACTAAGTAAACAGCAAAATACAGTCGCTAATCTGTTGTTGTTTTTTATCGGAACTTACATATTATTTGTTTATTTCTACGCTACATTTCTAATATATGTTTTGTGTAGATTATATTGACTCATTATATTGACTTATACTTGACTCGGACTCTAGCCTAAAGACTCGTGACTTGACTCGGACTCTAGCCTAGACTCGTAACTTGACTCGGATTCCAGCCTAAAGACTCGTGACTCGACTCGTATTTTGTGACTTGTGAACATCTCTGCCATATAGTGAACTAAGCATGATATGATTCTTTAAGAATCCAGCAGGGTGGCTCAGTGGGTATCACTGTCGCCTCACAACAAGAAGGTCCTGTGTTCGATTCCCAGGTGTAGCGGTCCTTGTCCCTTCTGTGTGTAGTCTGCATGGGTCTCCTCCGGGAGCCCTGGCTTCCTTCCACAGTCCAAAGTGAGGTGAATTGGAGATACAAAGTTGTCCATGACTGTTTGACACTGGCTGGTGTCAATAAGAGGCCAGCTAGAAATGAGTTCTAGACTTGGCCAACATCTAGATTGTGCATGCAGCTTTATGATATACGCCATGCTTGCAATTCCCAGGTAGAAACGCTACAGGAAAAACATCGTGGTTGCCATATTGTGCAGCCTAAGCCCATAATCACCACAAAACATGAAGTCCTTTTTTCCCATTTGTGCTGCTACTAAATCTGCAGCAGCGTAAGTACAGATTTACGTTTTAGGGAATTAAAAATGACTAAAGTGACTAAATCAATAAAATATACTGATAAGGGGTGTCCAGTTACTTTGGCCATATAGTGTATATGTGAACTAGAAACAGATGTTGTCAGTGTTACCTGGAACATGAACCTCAGACGGAGAATGCGGATGTGTAAGAACCATTTAGTATATTTAGTATAACACTTGACATTGTTGGAAAGGTCCCCTGTTTATCGTCATATGTGCAAACACACACACAGACACAGACACACACACACACACACACACACACATCCTCTCAGGGTAAGTAATCTTTTTCCGCAGCCGGACAAAGAGACCGTGATTCAGTGCTTTGTTTTAGACCAGAATCAATACACTGACAGGCTGCTAAGATGAATCCAACCACCAACAAATCACTACCCTGTAAACACCAACAAACACACACACATTGCTATTGGGTGAAAGGTCGGTGGTCATTCTTGAGCCAGTGCGAGTCCTGGGGGATTTCAAAAACGGTACGGCGAGTTTACAATGTGTTCAGAATTATTCTGCATCCTTGTATTTTTGACTACACGCCAATATGCTTTTTTAATTAGCACAGCTGCTCTAAATGAATCCCTAATTGCTCCTGAATTAGTATCACATAAGTTCCCTAACTTTCCTAGCTGCTGTTTTGTTTGCGCAGTAGTTGTTGGAGTTTATTATTATTCAAACTGGGCAAAAAGAGATTCTACAGCAAAAGGAAAGAAGAGGATAGTAAAAGCTTTATCTGTAAAACACCTAAACACTTGAAATATTAAAGTTAATTCAACGTGATCATCACACAGTAAAGACGTTTCTGCAGAATAGTGTAGGTGGTCGGAGGAAACATGTAGAATGCAAGTTTCAGAAACTTAAAGCTCTGGATCTCTAAAGAATCAAAAGACAAGCTGCAAAAAAATTTTTTTTTTCATTATCAGCCAGAATGAAAATATGTGAAGCCAAGAACCGCCACTCAACAATAGCTGATATAACCACATGGGTGAGGGATTACTCTGGCAAACATTTGTCAAGCACTACAATACAGAGTTACATGCACAAATGCCACTTATAACTTTACTGTGCAAAAAAGAAGCCTTATTTTAACCATGTCCAGAAGTGGCGTCGACTTCTCTGGACTCTACGGCATCTAGGATGGACCATCACACAGTGGAAATGTGTATTGTGGTCAGATGAATCAGCATTCCAGGTCTTTTTTGAAAAACATGGACGCTATTTTGACCAAAGACAAAAAGGACCATCCAGACTGTTATTGTCAACAAGTCCGAAAGCCAGGGTCTGTCATGGTATGGAGCTGTGTCAGTGCCCTTGGCAAAGGTCATTTACACTTCTGTGATGGCAGCATTAATGCAGAAAAGTACATTGAGATCTTAGAGAAACATATGCTGCCTTCAAGACGTCATTTTTTCCAGGGACGTCCATGCATTTTTCAACAAGACAATGCAAAACCACATGCTGCACACATTACAAAGGCATGGCTGCGGAAGAAGAGGGTACGGGTACTGGACTGGACTGGCCTGCCTGCAGTCCTGACCTGTCCCCAATAGAGAATGTGTGGAGAATTTTGTAATGAAAAATGAGACAACGACGACCCTGTACTGTTGCACATCTTAAGACGTGTTTGCAGGAAGAATGGGACAAAATAAAAGCTGAAACACTAAATCACTTGGTATCCTTGGTGCCAAAACGTCTTTTAAGTGTGGTGAAAAGGAATGGCATCATTACAAAGTGGTAAATGCTTTACTGTCCCAACTTTTTTTTGGAATGTGTTGCAGGCCTAAAATGCAGGAATGGATGTTTATTAATAAATGAAATGAAGTTGAGCAGATAAAACATGAAATATCTCAGGTTCATCCTGTCTGCAATCAAATGAAATGAAAGTCAAAGTACATGTAAGAAACTCAACTTTTTCTGATTTGGGATTTAACAGAAAATGAGGATAAAGTAAGATAACAACACATGAAGACTAACATACAGTATGATGGACCAGATCAATGGTGTAGTAACTGGGTTATGAATAGCCATTCTGCTACAGGGTGATTCTGGCATCAACAAGACAACATTGGTAACATGTTCTGGACCGTTATCATTGATGATTAACTTATTGGCCCTTTTCCTGTGCAAGCTGGAGTAAAACTGAACTCAGAAGGGTACTGCACCTTCTTAAGGCAACCGTTCTTGCCATGTTAAATGGTCATAGTGCAAAAATAAGAAAAACACTTATATTTATTTAATACAAAGCTCCCATCTCATGCTTCCCACTATAATCGTGAATGGTTCAAGAAAACAAGAAAAAGAGGTTTGCTGATGAATTATAGAGTGGCCTGCTTTTTTACCTGATTTAAACGCTATTGCAAATTGAATAGGTATTACTGAAGCACCAGGTTTATTCAGATAACTGTATGTCAGTACAAGTCCAAAGATGGTCTCTGGGTGGGAATCAGTGATGCTGCAAACAGTATCAGTTCTGTAAATGAGAGATTCATTATTGTCATGTTTTACACACTTTGGTTACATTCATGACAGGACAGGTAGTTACTGGTTACACAAGATTCATCAGTTTAAGTTTTTAATGTCAAACAAAGTCATGGACTACTTTGTATCTTCCAACTCACTTGCATGTCTAAGGACTGTGGGATGAAACCCGAGCTCCCAGGGAAACCCACACAGACACAGGAAGAACATGCAAACTCCACACAGAAAGGACCTGGAATTTAACCCAGGACCTTCTTGCTGTAAGGCGACTGTGCTACCCACCGAGCCACTGTGCGGCCCCTGTTATTTGAATAAAATATAACACAGACATAGACAAATAGGATGATACATTAAAACATTATATATTGGACTTAAATTTTAACATATAGTTGACACCATAGGGCGGCACCTGAAAAGCTGGGATAGGCTCCAGTGAGTGAGTTGACACCATGTTTGTAATTGTAAACAGTTCTTTTGGCCTTGGGCTTTGTAAATAAAAAATAAGAGAATAAATGGTGACTAAACTCTGAGAAAAATAAAAAAAAATAGCATTAAAGCTTTACTTTTATGTATTCCACAGTATAAAAGCTGCCACTTAAATAGTAATACTGAACACACTGTATGTGTTTCACCAACAACAATCACTGTGTAATAAATCCATTATATAAAAGAAATTAAATGCTTCAAACTGTGCAGCAACAGTTTAGAGAAGGTCATTTCCTGTTCCAGCATGACTGTGCTCCTGAGAGACTCCAGTGGTCTACTTTGGAATGAACTGGAACATCAAATTAGGGTTTACTGATCATCAGTGCACAGCCATATACATGTTCTTGAGTGAATGGGCACAAATTCCCACAGACATGCTTCAATATTTTGTGAGAAGCATTCACAAAAGAGTGGCTGTTGTTATAGCTGAAAAGATCACATATAGTTACTTGATTATAATACAATTTGTTTTTTGAAATGGGATGCCCATAAAGCTTATGGTCAGGTGTCCAAATAATTTTGCATTTACATTTTCGGCATTTAGAAGACGCTTTTATCCAAAGTGACTTACAGTACTGTGACAGTATATTGTCTAAGCAATTGAGGTTAGACAATATACTTGCTCAAGGGCCCAACAATGGCAACATGGCAGTGGTAAGGCTTGAACCAGTGACCTTTCCATTACTAGTCCAGTAACTTAACCACTAGGTCATGTAGTGTACTTTAATATCAATTTACATTACAGTAAATTACAGTATACACTTGGAGCAACTGAGGGTTGAGGGCCTTGCTCAAGGGCCCAACAGTGGCAACCTGGTTTGAACCAGCAACCTTTCCATTACTAGTCAAGTAACCACTAGATCAGGGGTATTCAACTAAAATTTAAAGATATATATATGTTATATATATATATATTTACATTTTCAGCAGACGCTTTTATCCAAAGCGACTTACACAATGAGCTGAACACGATGAGCAACTGAGGGTTAAGGACCTTGCTCAGGGACCCAACAGTGGCAACTTGGTGGTGGCGGGGCTTGAACTATTCTGTTTAATAGTACAGTACATTAACCACTGAGCTATCACTGCTATATACAGTATATATATATATATATATTATAACATACTGTATATATAACATATACGTATATACAGTGTATCACAAAAGTGAGTACACCCCTCACATTTCTGCAAATATTTTATTATATCTTTTCATGGGACAACATGGGACAACACTATAGAAATAAAACTTGGATATAACTTAGAGTAGTCAGTGTACAACTTGTATAGCAGTGTAGATTTACTGTCTTCTGAAAATAACTCAACACACAGCCATTAATGTCTAAATGGCTGGCAACATAAGTGAGTACACCCCACAGTGAACATGTCCAAATTGTGCCCAAAGTGTCAATATTTTGTGTGACCACCATTATTATCCAGCACTGCCTTAACCCTCCTGGGCATGGAATTCACCAGAGCTGCACAGGTTGCTACTGGAATCCTCTTCCACTCCTCCATGATGACATCACGGAGCTGGTGGATGTTAGACACCTTGAACTCCTCCACCTTCCACTTGAGGATGCGCCAAAGGTGCTCAATTGGGTTTAGTCCATCACCTTTACCTTCAGCTTCCTCAGCAAGGCAGTTGTCATCTTGGAGGTTTTCGAAGGGAGGGGATCATGCTCTGTTTCAGAATGTCACAGTACATGTTGGAATTCATGTTTCCCTCAATGAACTGCAGCTCCCCAGTGCCAGCAACACTCATGCAGCCCAAGACCATGATGCTACCACCACCATGCTTGACTGTAGGCAAGATACAGTTGTCTTGGTACTTCTCACCAGGGCGCCGCCACACATGCTGGACACCATCTGAGCCAAACAAGTTTATCTTGGTCTCGTCAGACCACAGGGCATTCCAGTAATCCATGTTCTTGGACTGCTTGTCTTCAGCAAACTGTTTGCGGGCTTTCTTGTGCGTCAGCTTCCTTCTGGGATGACAACCATGCAGACCGAGTTGATGCAGTGTGCGGCGTATGGTCTGAGCACTGACAGGCTGACCTCCCATGTCTTCAACCTCTGCAGCAATGCTGGCAGCACTCATGTGTCTATTTTTTAAAGCCAACCTCTGGATATGACGCCGAACACGTGGACTCAACTTCTTTGGTCGACCCTGGCGAAGCCTGTTCCAAGTGGAACCTGTCCTGGAAAACCGCTGTATGACCTTGGCCACCATGCTGTAGCTCAGTTTCAGGGTGTTAGCAATCTTCTTATAGCCCAGGCCATCTTTGTGGAGAGCAACAATTCTATTTCTCACATCCTCAGAGAGTTCTTTGCCATGAGGTGCCATGTTGAATATCCAGTGGCCAGTATGAGAGAATTGTACCCAAAACACCAAATTTAACAGCCCTGCTCCCCATTTACACCTGGGACCTTGACACATGCCACCAGGGAGGGACAGCGACACATTTGGGCACAATTTGGACATGTTCACTGTGGGGTGTACTCACTTATGTTGCCAGCTATTTAGACATTAATGGCTGTGTGTTGAGTTATTTTCAGAAGACAGTAAATCTACACTGCTATACAAGCTGTACACTGACTACTCTAAGTTATATCCAAGTTTCATGTCTATAGTGTTGTCCCATGAAAAGATATAATCTAATATTTGCAAAAATGTGAAGGGTGTACTCACTTTTGTGATACACTGTATATAACATTATATATAAGTAGCCTAGTAGTTGTATCAACATCTGCATGTAATCAATAACTGACTGTCAAATCAGATGTCTGTTTATTTATTAGGATTTTAACGTCGTGTTTTACACTTTGGTTACATCATGGCAGGAACGGTAGTTACTCATTACACAAGATTCATCAGGTCACAAGTTTATATCGAACACAATCATGGACAATTTAGTGTCTCCAATTCACCTCACTTTACCGGCTGGAATGCACAGACTTGATTGGCTAAGTGGTGTCACGTGATTGGTCTGTGCGTTTTCTCATCCGCTAAACCGCTACCGTAAAGATTACAAAAGCTGCGCCGGTTAAAATAGAAGCGCTCCGTCAGGTTTCAAATCATAACTTTCTGTTTTGGCTGTAGGTCCGGGTCCGTATGGGACAGCTTCTGGGTCCGGACCCGGACCGCGGTCCGCCTGTTAGTGACCTCTGCACTAGATGGTTGGCCATGTAGTGTACTTTAATATCAATTTTATAGTGAATGGGTAGCCATTGTAACATTTAGCAGATGCCATTATCCAATGCGACTTACATTACAGTTACAGTATACAGTCTGAGCAACTGACGGTTAAGGACCTTACTCAAGGGCCCAACAGCAGCAACCTGGCAGTGGTGGTTTCCTGATTACTAGTCCAGTACCTTGACCATTAGGCTACAACTTCCCTTTTGGCCATGTGGTGTACTTTAATATCAGTTCTATTGTGAATTGGTAGCCATAGTAACATTTACATTTATGGCATTTAGCAGACGCTTTTATCCAAAGTGACTTACATTACAGTTACAGTATACAGTCTGAGCAACTGAGGGTTGAGGGCCTTGCTCAAGGGCCCAACAGCAGCAACGTGGCTTGAACCAGCAACCTTTCCATTACTAATCCAGTAACCCAACCACTAGACCATGTAGTGTACTTTAATATCAATTCTATAGTGAATTGGTAGGCATGGTAACATTTCACATTTACGGCATTTAGCAGACGCCTTTATCCAAAGTGACTTACAGTACTGTGACAGTATATTGTCTAAGGAATTGAGGTTTAAGGGCCTTGCTCAAGGGCCCAACAGTGGCAACCTGGCATTGGTGGGGCTTGAACCAGCAACCTTTCCATTACTAGTCCAGTAACTTAACCACTAGGCCATGTTGTGTACTTTAATATCAATTCTATAGTGAATTGGTAGCCTTTGTAACATTTTCGGCATTAAGCAAAAGCCTTTATCCAAAGTGACACATTACAGTTACAGTATACAGTCTGAGCAACTGAGGGTTAAGGGCCTTGCTCAAGGGCCCAACAGTGACAACCTGGCAGTGGTGGGGCTTGAACCAGATACCTTTCCATTACTAGTCCAGTACCTTAACCACTAGGCTACGTCCTAAGGAGAATTGGGATGATGTGTTGTGTTCTTTTGCTTCTGATGAGAATTCTAGCAGCTGTATTGTGAATAAGCTGTAGCGGTCTAATTAGGGATTAGGAACGACCAGTGTAAAGACCCCTGCAGTAGTCTAGTCTGGTCGAGATAAAAGACTGAATTAATTTCCCTGAGTCATGATTGGAGATGACATTTTTAAACTTGAATATATTCTTCATATATTGTGACTACAGAAGTTCAGATCTGAATCCATTATCATGCCGAGATTTCTGACTTGGTCTTTAGTCTTCATCGCTCTGAACGGTCGATCATCTTTGCTCCGAACTGCCAAAAACAGTTCGGTTCTGACTTTCAGTTCTGACTTTCTCTGTGTTTAGCAGTAAGAAGCTCCCTCTCATCCAGTTGTTTATTAGCTCCAAGCACTGACACAAGCAGTCGATAGGACTGTAGTCAAAAGGAGAGAGAGCTGAATAGATCTGCGTGTCGCCTGCATAGCAGTGATAAGCTATTTTACAGGTTTTAATGATTTAGCCTTGTGGTTAGGTTACATGGAGATTGAACAGGAGGGGCCCAACAATGGATTATTATGGGACACTAAAGGACAAGGGTTCTCACTTAGATTCATGATAGCACATGGGTGTAAAGTAGCTCCTATCTTCCAAGTATGATCTAAACTCCGTAAAGGACTGTTCCAGAAAGTCCTACCCAATATTGCAATTTATTTATGAGAATGTTTAATCAATATGTTAAATACAGCGCGAGGTCGAGAAGAACCAGAACATACACTGATCAACCATAACATTAAAACCACCTCCTTGTTTCTACACACATTGTCCATTTTATCGGCTCCACTTACCATATAGAAGCACTTACTCACTGTAGTCCATCTATTTCTCTTTATACTTTTTTTTAGCCTGCTATCACCCTGTTCTTTAATGGTCAGAACTCTCCCAGGACCACTGCAGAGCAGTATTATTTAGGTGGTGGATCATTCTCAGCACTGCAGTGACAATGACATGGTGGTGGTGTGTTAGTGTGTGTTGTGCTGGTATGAGTGGATCAGACACAGCAGCGCTGCTGGTGTTTTTAAATACCGTGTCCACTCACTGTCCACTCTATTAGACACTCCTACCTAGTTAGCCACCTTGTAGATGTAAAGTCGTAGAGACGATTGCTTATCTATTGCTGCTGTTTGAGTTGGTCATGTTCTAGACCTTCATCAGTGGTCACAGGACACTGCGTTGGCTGGATATATTCTTGGTTGGTGGACTATTCTCAGTACAGCAGTGACAGTGAGGTGTTTAAAAACTCCAGCAGCGCTGCTGTGTCTGATCCACTCATACCAGCACAACACACGCTAACACACCACCACCATGTCAGTGTCACTGCAGTGCTGAGAATGACCCACCACCCAAATAACACATGCTCTGTAGTGATCCTGGGAGAGTCCTGACCATTGAAGAACAGCATGAAAGGGGGCTAACAAAGCATGCAGAGAAGCAGATGGACTACAGTCAGTAATTGTAGAACTACAAAGTGCTTCTATATGGTAAGTGGAGCTGATAAAATGGACAGTGAGTGTAGAAACAAGGAGGTGGTTTAAATGTTATGGTTGATCGGTGTATGTGGCCAAAACTAGAAAAAAAAAGTAAACAATTTTCTCAAATTTCCTACCTATACATGGCAGACTAGAAATACGTCTGTAGCTATTTAAGTTCGATGCATCTAATTTTCTTTTTTCTGCTATTTTTAGTATTGTTTTAGGAGCCAGAAAGTGGTGATGCCGAAAGGTGGTGACCCATTAATCTTGCACTACTTGCAATGCAATACGTCCATCACTAAACAGCTAAAGGCTGCTCAAAACGCCTTCTTCTTGAGTGACTTCTGATCAACAGCAATTAATAAGTACATGAGACATTTCAATGTGTGGGAGTTATTTTTCTCTTAATCACAGTTTGACAAAGAAGTGGACAGATTTTCTGTCTAATATTTCTGATTTTATTACTAAATTATTTAGAAAATTCATTGCACGTCTTAACAGACAAGAGCTCAGGATTTAAGATCTGGGTTTCTCAGCCTGTCAAAGACTTTAAATAGCGTCTGATTGCGTCAGAAAAGTAGGATTGCATGGCTTTACGTACTTCTAAGTTGTGCTTATTAAGTCTTTTTTCATAGATGTCAGAATGAATTTAGAGTTTAGCGTGTTTCTTTTTACAATCAGCCTTCCTGCGTTGATTTTTCTGGGTTTTTACCATGTTACATACTTCTTCTTCTTCACATTTAGAATAATTTATAATATCTGTTCAGTATAAAAGATTAACAACTATGGTTAGAAATTTCATTTGTTAATAAACAACCATTCCTGCATTTTAAGCCTGCAAAATATTCCAAATAAAGTTGGGACAGGGGCAATTTAGGGCTAGTAATGAGGTGAAAAAACTAAATAATGATGTAATTCCAAACAGGTGATATCAACAGGTGATTGTAATCATTTGGTTTGGTACAAAAGCAGCATCCAGGAAAGGCTGAGTCTTTGATGAGCAAATATGATCAGAGGATCTCCAGTTAACAAATATAATTAAAATTATCCCTTTACAGTATATAATAACATAAAACGATTCAAGGGATATGGAAGAACTAAGTGCCTAAAGGCCAAGGGCGCAAGTTTAAGCTGAACGCCTGTGATCTTTGATCCCTCAGACGGCACTGCATCAAGAACCGCCACTCAACAATAGCTGATATAACCAGATGGGTGAGGGATTACTTTGGCAAACCTTTATCAAGCACTATATATGCAAAAAAGAAGCCTTATGTTAAACATGTCCAGGAGCGACGTCGACTTCTCTGGGCTCGGAGGCATCTAGGATGGACCATCACACAGTGGAAACGTGTATTGTGGTCAGATGAATCAGCATTTCAGGTCTTTTTTGGAAAAAAAAAGGATGCCGTGTGCTCCGGACCAATAACAAAAATGACCATCCAGACTGTTATCAGCAACAAGTCCAAAAGCCAGGGTCTGTCATGGTACTGTGTCAGTGTCCTTGGCAAAGGTCATTTACACTTCTGTGATGGCAGCGTTAATGCAGAAAAGTTTTTTGAGATCTTAGAGCAACATATGCTGCCTTCAAGACGTTACAAAGGCATGGCTGCAGAAGAAGAGGGTACGGGTACTGGACTGGCCTGCCTGCAGTTCTGACCTGTCCCCAGTAGCAAATGTGTGGAGAATTTTCAAATGAAAATGCAACAACGACGACCCCGTACTGTTGTACATTTTGAAGGTCCAACAATTATCAAGAGTCTAAGTACTTTTGGTCATATATGTGACCCTATATAAATAAAAGTGTGTGTGTGGGAAAGAAAGGACCTGTCCCTAATCCCCTATTTGCTCACTTAAGTTTCAGCAGTCTAAGTGTGGCCTGCTATTTCTGAGGTTTCACAAAGCTCCCTACAGATCTTATCATCCATCACTCACCCTTTTATTCCTCCAAATCCTTCCTCAGATCTTTTCCCTCCTCTTCTCCTGTTTAAAAGTTTCACCTGTGATAAGGGCAGAACCTGATCCCATCCACAGTGCAGCACTGCTACAAACCTTCAGGATTACTGATCCAGCTTTTGTCCTTTGAGGAGAGCCTGGAATAGTGTTAGTATTAAACAGTGTGGAGCTGACTGTGGTGGGGTCACATGTGACACCGGTACTACAGTACTACCGAACGACTACAAATGGCTTGATGCTACAGAAGTGCAGTAGGTATAGAAATTAAAAGCAAATCATATCTTCTTCTTCTTCTTCTTTCGGCTTTTCCCTTTTCAGGGGTCGCCACTGTCCTGCTGTCCTCATACATGTCCTGTACCAGTCTGACATACTTCTCCACCACTCCAGATTTCCTCATACAACACCACAGCTCCTCCCTTGGCACTCTGTCATACGCTTTTTCTAAATCAACAAAGACACAATGAAGTTCTTTCTGACCTTCTCTGTACTTCTCCATCAGCATCCTCAAAGCAAAGATGGCATCTGTGGTACTCTTTCTTGGCATAAAACCATACTGCTGCTCACAAATAGTTACCTTTTGTCTAAGTCTAGCTTCCACAACTCTCTCCCAGATCTTCATTGTGTGGCTCATCAACTTAATTCCCCTGTAGTTGTTACAACTCTGTACATCACCCTTGTTCTTAAAAATGGGCACCAGCACACTTCTCCTCCATTCCTCTGGCATTTTCTCACTCTCAACAATGCCATTGAATAATTGAGTCAGAAACCTCACTGCCATCTCACCTAGACATTTCCATACTTCCACTGGTATGTTATCAGGTCCAACTGCCTTTCCTTTCTTCATCCTCTTCAAAGCTTTCCGAACTTCATTCTCATTGATCTTTCCTACTTCCTGATCCACCGTTCCTATTACCTCTACTCTTCTTTTCCTTTCATTCTCTTCATTCATTAGCTCCTCAAAGTACTCCTTCCATCTTCCCATCACACTCTTCTCACTTGTTAGAACATTACCATTCCTATCTTTGACAAGTCTAACCTGCTGCACATCCTTTCCAGCCTGATTCCTCTGTCTGGCCAATCTATACAAGTCCTTCTCTCCTTCCTTAGTGTCCAACCTCTCATACAACTCCTCATACGCCTTCTGCTTTGCCTTTGCTACCTCTCTTTTTGCCTTACGTTTCATCTCCTTATATTCCTGTCTACTTTCGTCAGTCCTGTCAATGTCCCATTTCTTCTTGGCTAACCTCTTCCTTTGAATCGCTTCCTGCACTTCACTATTCCACCACCAGGTTTCCTTATTATCTTTTCTCTGTCCAGATGCCACACCAAGTACCTTCCTACCTGTCTCTCTAATCAATGTTGCTGTAGTAGCCCAGTCATCTGGAAGCTCTTTCTTACCACCCAGAGACTTTACCAGCTCCTCTCTGAACTCTTCACCACATTCCTCCTTCCCCAGCTTCCACCATTTGGTCTTCTTCTCTGATTTGACACTTTTTCTCTTCTTCACAACAACAGTCATTCTACACACCACCATCCGATGCTGTCTGGCCAACCTTACAGTCCCCAATCTCCGTCAGGTTTCCTATTCTACACAGAATGTAGTCTACTTGTGAACTCCTTCCTCCACTCTTATAGGTCACCCTATGTTCCTCCCGTTTTTGGAAATAAGTGTTGACTACAGCCATTTCCATCCTCTTGGCAAAATCCACCACCATCTGTCCTTCCTGGTTCCTTTCCTTGAAACCAAACCTACCCATCACTTCCTCATCTCCTCTGTTTCCTTCACCAACATGTCCATTTAGGTCTGCTCCTATCACCACTCTCTCCTCCCTGGGAATACTCTCTATCACTTCATCTAGATCCTTCCAGAACTTCTCTTTTTCCTCTTTCTCACAACCAACCTGTGGAGCATAACCACTGACAACATTCAACATCAGACCTTCTACCTCTACCTTCAGACCCATCACCCTATCTGACACTCTTTTCACCTCTACTACGTTCTTTGCTAACTCCTCTTTCAAGACCACCCCTACTCCATTTCTCTTTCTATCCACACCATGGTAAAACAGTTTAAACCCTGCTCCAATGCTGTAAGCCTTGCTGCCCTTCCACTTGGTCTCTTGAACACATAAAACATCTACCTTCCTTCTCTGCATCATGTCAGCCAGCTTTCTACCTTTGCCTGTCATTGTCCCCACATTTAGAGTTGCCACCCTCAGTCCTACGCTCTTGACTTTCCTCCTCTCTTTCTGTCTCCTGACACGTTTCCCTCCTCGCGGTCTTCGACTAACTGTAGCACAATTTCCACTGGCACCCTGTTTGTCAACAGCACCAGTGGCGGTCGTTGTTAACCCGGGCCTCGACCGATCCGGTATGGTATCTCTTAGATGAACTCACATGGCAAAGTGTTTTACGTCGGATGCCCTTCCTGACACAACCCTCACCATTTACCCAGGCTTGGGACCGGCACAAAAGATACACTGGCTTGTGTTCCCTAGTGGCTGGTTTAAAAGCAAATCATATGTTTTATTGAAATCAAATGGTAGAAAAACTACAGTAGAACTCAGGGATATGTTTAATAGTAAACGTAAGAGCATTTCCACATGCACAATGCAAAGGGAACTCAAGGGATTGGGACTAAACAGCTGTGTAGCCTTAAGAAAACCACTTGTCAGTGAGGCTAACCGGCAAAAACGGCTTCAATTTGCTAGGGAGCATAAAGATTGGACTCTGGAGCAATGGAAGAAGGTCATGTGGTCTGATGAGTCCAGATTTACCCTGTTCCAGAGTGATGGGTGCATCAGGGTAAGAAGAGAGGCGGCTGAAGTGATGCACCCATCATGCCTAGTGCCTACCGTACAAGCCTGTGGGGGCAGTGCTATGATCTGGGGTTGCTGCAGTTGGTCAGGTCTAGGTTCAGCAACGTTATGTGCCCAAAGAATGAGGTCAGCTGACT
The DNA here is from genome assembly GCF_030014385.1 of Trichomycterus rosablanca. Lineage (NCBI taxonomy): Eukaryota > Metazoa > Chordata > Actinopteri > Siluriformes > Trichomycteridae > Trichomycterus > Trichomycterus rosablanca. The sequence goes on from NC_085999.1 coordinate 25,152,419, forward strand.
ACCTGAATATACTCAACCACCAGGTTATTCCATCAATGGATTTTTTCTTCCCTGATGGCACGGGCACATTCCAAGATGACAATGCCAGGATTTATGGGGCTCAAATTGTGAACCTTGCAAATTGATGCCACCTTGCAAAAGCTGTGTGAACAACTAGAGCAACCACTTAAAAAACATATTTCTCCAAACACAATGCAAACAATGTAGATTTTTTACCATGTACAGTCCAGACTATTTAAACATTCAGGGAATGTAGATAAACAGCCAAAAATCCTCCTGGCTTATCCAAGCTTATCTGAGATGGTCTGAAATGGTCTATTTTTGGGAAATAATGGATGTCTTGTTCTTTGGGCCTTAGAGAAGAAAGGAGCATCCCAACTGTTGCCAACACAAAGTTTAAAAGTCAGTGTCTGCTGTGGTATTTGGGTGTACAGCTTGCACATCTGTAAAGGCAGCATTGATGCTGAGGGGTACATTCACAAATATGCTGCCATCTAGACTATGGCTGTGTCCGAAATCGCATGCTTAAACTGTACAAACTGTACATTAATAAATACACACTACCCGCTCTCACGTACTGCTTTTGCGTACTGTTCAGTATAGAAGAATGCGATTTAAGACGCAGCCAACATCTTTTCCAAGGACATCCACATTACAATGTGTTACAGTTGTTGTAAAAGACCGCAGGTGCTAGGCTGGCCTGTCAGCAGTTCAGACCATTCTCCTATTAAAACATGAGGGGGCAGCACAGTGGCTCAGTGGGTAGCACTGTCACCTCACAGCAAGAAGGTCCTGGGTTTGATTCTCAGGTGGAGCGTTCTGGGTCCTTTCTGTGCAGAGTTTGCATGTTCTCCCCGTGTCTGCGTGGGTTTCCTCCGGGAGCTCCGGTTTCCTTCCACAGTTCCAAGACATGCAGTCAGGTTAATTGGAGACACTGAATTGCCCCATAAGTGAATCGGTGTGTGTATGTGTGTGTGTATGTGTGACTGCCCTGCAATGGACTGGCGTTGTGTCCAGGGTGTTACTGTGTGCCTTGCCCTTCCCTCACGACCCTAATTGGATATGCGGATAAGAATATGAATGAAAGGAATTGTCCATGACTGTGTTTGACATTAAAGGCTTGAACTGATGAATCTTGTGTAACCAGTAACGACCTGTCCTGTCATGAATGTAACCAAATTGTGTAAAACATGACGTTAAAATCCTAATAAATAAATACATAAAAATAAGAAAATTTGAAGAGCATAATGAGGTGTGATATAGAACTTTGGATATCCCAGATTTTGAGCAGCTGAAGTATTATATCAGGCAAAAATGGATCCGATTTTACAACTACAGCAAACACCATCCTCAGTTTCCAAACAATTACACAACACTGATGAAGGGCAAGGTGATGTAACGCAGTAGTAAACCAACCGGCATCCGTCCCAACTTTTTAAAATGTGCTGAAGCCATCAAATTTCAAATAAACAAATACATTTCTATATTTTAAATGATTTGTGTATAAATGTATCTACACTGATCAGACATAACATTAAAACCCCCTCCTTGTTTCTACACTCACTGTCTATTTTATCAGCTCCACTTACCATATAGAAGCACTTTGTAGTTCTACAATTACTGACTGTAGTCCATCTATTTCTCTACATACGTTTTTGGCCTGCTTTCACCCTGTTCTTTAATGGTCAGGACCCCCACAGCACCACTACAGAGCAGGTATTATTTGGGTGGTGGATCATTGTTAGCACTGCAGTGACACTGACATGGTGGTGGTGTGTTAGTGTGTTAGTGTGTGTTGTGCTGGTATGAGTGGATGACACAGCAGCGCTGCTGGAGTTTTTAAATACCATGTCCACTCACTGTCCACTCTATTAGACACTCCTACCTAGTTGGTTCACCTTGTAGATGTAAAGTCAGAGACAATAGCTCATCTATTGCTGCTGTTTGAGTTGGTCTAGACCTTCATCAGTGGTAACAGGACGCTGCCCACGGGGCGCTGTTGGCTGGATATTTTTGGTTGGTGGACTATTCTCAGTCTTGCAGTGACAGTAAGGTGTATAAAAACACCAGCAGCGCTGCTGTGACTGATCCACTCATACATCACAACACACACTAACACACCACCACCATGTCAGTGTCACTGCAGTGCTGAGAATGATCCACCACCCAAATAATACCTACTCTGTAGTGGTCCTGTGGGGGTCCTGACCATTGAAGAACAGGGTGAAAGCAGGCTAAAAAAGTATGTAGAGAAACAGATGGACTACTGATCTTTCTACTGCTTTTGATTAAAAACAGGTCAACAAGGATTTGTAATTGCTGTCTGTTTTTATTTACACTGTCAAAACTATCCCAACTGGGGTTGTACAATGGCTAATTTACTCCCCTCTGTTACTCCGACTGCATTTTATGAAGGATAAATATTTAACGACTGGCTGTAAATCTCAAACCACACACACATTTATGTGTCAGTATTAGTATCAGTATCAGCATTCAGGTTCTGTGTTGATGTACGTAGGTTGTGTATGTATGGTGTAAGTACATATATTTACACATGTGTATGTTCTGTGTGAGCCATTTTGCTGATGATAATAATGACCAACAGTTATGAACATTCATGAGCAACATTGTGTCAAAGCCTTGACCTTGGTCGGCGGCAGCGCCTGCACTCACACCTACACAAACACACATACCGCACATACTTGACTATGGGCATCATTCACCAGGAACCAAAATGTGTGAAGAAGGGAAATTTGCTTCTACATAGCAAGTACAAAACTAATATTTGCCCACCATGTACGAATGATGTACGGCAGGTGGGACTAAGGCCAACTTGAGGTGATAAATGTCATGAGTCTAGGTTAGGCAGTAATCAAATTGATTAATAAAACAATAAAATGGCTTGAATCCCCAAGCTGTGTATCCTTGGCCTTCATCCAGACATGTTACTACTTAGAAAACATAAAGCCATCACATTGATTAATTTGCCTACTTTCCTGTTATATAATAATAAAAAATAAAATGAATAAAGGTCAGCATTCAGGTTGTGCAGGAGTCCTAAGGTCAGAAACCGACATTGATGAAAAGCAGGCTGATGCATATTAACATGTGACTAGACTTAACTGTGGGACTTTATAATACCCAGCTAAAAATATGAAGTAAAATTATTATTATTATTATTATTATTATTATTAATAATAATAATAATAATAATAACACAACCCAGAATCAGAAAAAGTTGGGACAGCATGACTTTTATTTGACTGCAGACAGGATGAACCTAATATACTTCATTTCATTTATTAATAAACATCCATTCCTGCATTTCAGGCCTGCAACACATTCCAAAAAAAGTTGGGACAGTAAAGCATTTACCACTTTGTAATGTTGCCTTTTCACCAAACTTAAAAGAAGTTTTGGCACAGAGGAGACCAAGTGATTTAGTGTTTCAGCTTTTATTTTGTCTCATTCTTCCTGCAAACACGTCTTAAGATGTGCAACAGTACGGGGTCGTCGTTTCAAAATTCTTCACACATTCTCTATTGGGGACAGATTAGGACTGCAGGCAGGCCAGTCCAGTACCCGTACCCTCATCTTCCACAGCCATGCCTTTGTAATGTGTGCAGCATGTGGTTTTACATTGTCTTGTTGAAAAATACATGGACGTCCCTGGAAAAGATGACGTCTTGAAGGCAGCATATGTTGCTCTAAGATCTTAATGTACCTCTCTGCATTAATGCGGCCATCACAGAAGTGTAAATTACTTTTGCCAAAGGCACTGACACAGCCCCATACCGTGACAGACTCTGGCTTTTGGACTTACTGCTGATAACAGTCTGGATGGTCCTTTTCGTCAAAAAAGACCTGGACTGCTGATTCATCTGACCACAATACACATTTCCACTGTGTGATGGTCCATCCTAGATGCCTCCGAGCCCAGAGAAGTTGACGCCGCTTCTGGACATGGTTAACATAAGGCTTCTTTTTTGCACAGTAAAGTTTTAAGTGGCATTTGTGTATGTAACTCTGTATTGTAGTGCTTGACAAAGGTTTGCCAAAGTAATTCCTTACCCATGTGGTTATATCTATAGCTATTGTTGAGTGGTGGTTCTTGATGCAGTGCCATCTAACGGGACAAAGATCATGGGCGTTCAGCTTAAGCTTGCACCCTTGGCCTTTACGCACTGAAATTCTCCTGATTCCTTGAATCATTTAATGATATTATGCACTGTAGAGGGAGAAATATGCAAATCCCTTCCAATTATTCTTTGAGGTACATTGTTTTTAGACATTTTAATAATTTTTTCATGTATTTGTTGACAAACTGGAGATCCTCTTGCAATCTTTGCTTTTCAAACAAAACCCCAACTTTTTCTGATTCGGGATTATAATACAGTTAACTGTGTTCCTGGCCCTATCATTAATGAAACAAGTTCATCCCAAGCTGAAAGATGTACCACTGCAGATTTTATAAATGTGATATTAAAAGTGCACTCATTGCAAATCAGCTCTTCTTCTAAAGAAGAAAGACACGGAGCATGAACAACTCCCTTCAGCAGCCCTAATGCAATTAGACATTTCTCTATTGCTGCTAATTCATCAAAATCCCTGATAAAAGGCCTCCGACAAACTCTATAGAATTACATTTTATTAAAATCTGGACAAGTTAAGGTGTCTTCTGTGAAGAGAAGGAGGGAGATAGTAGGACATATTATCATAGAAGCATGCTGGCTGGATAGAGGTGATATAAATAATACTAGATTAACTTTCTAGGACCAAATGCCCTCATGACTTTTTAATACAGGCTGCGTTCATGTGAACCCTTGGCATCTGTCCAAAATGCACTGATGCCATCAATTTTAATGCCATTGATCATATGTATATTTAATGTATATTATCATCATCCATTAAAAGAATATGTTATGTCTGAACTGAACACAAAAGCACTGTAACCTAAACATGTATCAGCCAATCAGAAATGGAGATTCAGTCAGACGGGTCAAGGTAAAATTCAAAACAACATCCAACTGAGACTAAAAGAAGAAAGCAAGCTAGGGTTTAGGCCTCTTGGGTAAATTTAAGCATCTTTGCATAGACATATACAGCGTATAGTTTTTAGTGTACATGTGCTGTAAAATGGAAAGTTGGTAGCTTACATGAATCGATGGCTGTGTCCCAATTCACATCATACTATACACTACAAAATACAGTCCAGACATTACAGTTGTTACTACTAAATGGTTACACATTGTATGTGGTTAAGCCTTAAGCATTGTAGTAAAGTGGTAACTAAAATCAGTTCTGTCCTCAAACACGCCAACTCATTCCAACCTGTCTGATGGATGCTATGAACAAGAATGAGCATGTGACAGTAAACCCAAACCCACCTCCAAATAAATAAATAAATAACGAGACAATATTCAAATATCTTAGTGGTAGCTAAATGTTTGGAAGGTAGGTTAAAGGCCAAACACCCAAAGTCTCCACTGTGTGGGCTCTCAGTTGTACAAACTGTAAATTGTACAACTGTAGTCAAAGTCAAAAGTCAAAGTGAACTTTATTGTCATTCAGACTATACAGCTAGGAGTGCACAGCTGAACGAGATTGCGTTTCCCAAGCTCCAATGTGCAGAATATAAAACAAGATAGAAAAAAAGCATATACAAGACAAAATGTACATTAAGTTTTAAAAAGATAAACATTCAGTAAAAAAAAAAAAAAAATAAGAAAAAGCACTATTGCACATACATTGTAAACAGACATAAAATACACGTTAAGTAGAGTAAAAAAAAAATATATATATATATATATATACACTAGTAGAAAATATTGCACATATATTGTATGTGGCGTTGCGTGTTGGCTTCTGGCTGCGCCTGATTTTTGACCCCTAGGACCGGAGCTGCCTACCCTGACTATAGACAAAGGCGCAGAGCTTGGATGTTCTATGTCATAGAAACTTGTGGTGATCAGGGATATTGGGTTGCTGTCGTTCTGCCTCTCTTGTCCGATCACTCAGATTTGATGACGTTGAAAGCCTTCATGACTTCATGACTGTTACCTGCTCGCTCTCCATTTTACGTATGCTGTAATAATTAGGGGTGCCGGAGTCTAAAGCTACTCTCTGCAGAACTGATATTTCACATTTTAACTACATTTTCTGTTGTTTTACACCCAGGTGGTTCTGACGGAAACCTGTTTACTCACCCGAGGTTGTTGAGACTGCTGTGCCAACAATGCTGCTCCTGCTAGATTAACCGGGAACCTGGCATGTTTGCACCAAAAATATTAAGAACTCCCTACAAACTGGACTGAATAATGAAGAACTCCAATTATGTTTTGCTAGTTATAACTTTAAGTTCATTTTCATTTTGTGTATGTATGATTTGTGTAAATTCTATTCATTTTAATGATCCTCCACACTCAAAAAACAAAGAATTGGCATTCGTTCTTGTTAAGCAAACAAATCAAATTGATATTAATTGATTTGACCCATTTTTAAAATGTACTTAAAATATCTGTGTTAATACAACGTAATTATCCTAATTGTTAAATTGACCTAAATCAATCAACTGAAATAAAAGAGAATAAATTGAGTTTATCCAACTCTTGCGAGGTTTTAAATTCATTAAACAAAAAAATTACTTTTGATTAACTTAAAAAAGTTAAGTAATTGAACAGAAAACCCCTCCCATAAACGTGTAAGTCCGCCCCTTTTCAGGTGTTGGTGAATCAAAAATGATTTTCGGGTAGCCATTTTTTCTTGTGTGAGGGTCATTTGTTTTAACTTTTGTAACCTGCAAATTACTTTTTACTTTTCATTTAAGGCTTTTTGTAAAAGTAAACTTGTCTTTCTCGAATATCTTTTGGAAAGTAGAACCTTTGTTAAACTAAGTCGACGAACTTTTTTCCCCCGACTGTGCTGTGTTTGAGTAGCATGTACACCAGTCTGACGGAGCTTTTTCATCTTTCATCCGTTAACCCAACTCCAGTCTAATGTTGGTAAGTGTTGTACTTTACTTAACAATTTTGTTTAAAATAAATTATTTTAATGTTGACACTAAATAAATAAACAGCGCTGCTTCATTTGCCGTATTTAGGCTACATGCTAGCATGCTAGCCTTCATACGAAGCAAAGAGTGTGCTGGCTTGCTTTATTGTAATCCTTAAATGAACGCTATTAATGTTGATATTAATATTTTTGTTTCTTGTTTCTTTGTTTTGTTTTAGAGAGCTGCCAGCCAAATGTTAAGAAATCAGCTTGCCATGTGAAACAGTACAGGTTCATGGTTACTGTAAAGAGCTGTTTGTGCTTTCATACAGTTTGTACAGTTTTTAATGTTTCCTTGACATGTTGTATTTTAAGTAAATACTTCTGAAGTGAAATAAAAAAGAGAAGAATTTTATGATTGTCTGTTTTTCTATAAATAAACATTTCTAATTGATATTTAAAATGTATTTAACATAAACTATTTTAAACTATTTTTTTAAATTGAGCTCAAGATAAGTAGAATTATTGGGAAAAGCAGTTGCTATAACAAAAAAAGAAAGTTTAATCAACTTGCCTTTTATGTGTAATAACTTAATGTTTTAAAATCATAAGTTAAATCAACAAAATTAACTTAATTGTTACATCAATTTTAGTACAATTAGTAGAACCAACATAAGTAAAATAAGTTAAATCAACATGGTTTGGAACAACTTAAATGAAATAAGTTGCATCAACTTTAGGAAAATAAGTTGGATCAACACTAGAAAATCTTGTCCAGATTACCTTAATGAGTTGAGTCAAACTTAACAGATCAAATTAAGTTTAGACTACTTAAATAAATTGTGGTGGATAAACAAAATTGCTTTATGTCCAAAGAAATAAATACAATTGTGTGGAAATACTTTCCATAATTCAATTAAGTTCAACCAAAGAATTTTTTTTTTGAGTGCAGGTCACCCAAGGAGGATGGTGGTCTCTGCTGAATCTGGTTCCTCTCAAGGTTTCTTCCTGTATTTTTAGGGGAGTTTTTCCTTGCCACTGTCGCCTTCGGCTTGCTCAGCAGTGTACTATCTCTACATTTTAAGTTTTACATTTCTATACCCAGGTTCAAGGTGCTCGGGTGGCGCAGCAGTAAACTAAACCAGCCCACTACTACTGGGATCTAGGGTTTGAATCCCCAGCTGTGCTACCAACTGATCGGGCTCAACATACAGTCATGATTGGCTATGTCTGATGAGGGAGGGATTCTGTCCAAACTGTGTTACTGCATTGTGGCCAGTGATCCATGGGAATCCGATCCACTAGTGCTGAGGAGTTGATAATACATGAAAATAAAATAAAGAATAAACTATTCCAGATTCCATGTAGTTTGTATGCAAGCATTAGCTGTAAAGCATGCATGAAATATGTAGAGCATCATAAATGTATGTACCAATCCAATTAACAAATTGATAACAGAATGATAAAGATACAGATGATGTCTTCACAAGCACAGCAATACAAGTCTGAAGGTGTGAGAGAGAGCATATCCGCTAGTTGTATGTCTGGAGAGGAAAAGGAAGGATCATCCCATCCCTTATTATTGCAGCTGGTGACATTATAGTTCACACCAAGAGAGAGAGAAAGAGTGAGAGACATGCAGAGAAACTATGAGAGAGAAAATAGGCTGTAGGAGTATAAAGGTGAAGGTTGACTGTTAGTTTATGTGTGTATGTTTGATGTACAGACAGCAGACAGTCACAGGGCTTTAGAGCTTATATATACTGTACATCAATCAGCCATAACATTAAAACCACCTCTATGTTTCTACACTCACTGTCCATTTTATCAGCTCCACTTACCATATAGAAGCACTTTGTAGTTCTACAATTAATGACTGTAGTCCATCGATTTCTCTAAATACTTTTTTAACCTGCTTTCACCCTGTTCTTCAATGGCCAGGACCCCCACAGGACCGCTACAGAGCAGGTATTATTTAGGTGGTGGATCATTCTCAGCACTGCAGTGACACTGACATGGTGGTGGTGTGTTAATGTGTGTTGTGCTGGTATGAGTGGATCAGACACAGAAATGCTGATGGAGTTTTTTAACACCTCAATGTCACTGCTGGACTGAGAATAGTCCATCAACCAAAAATATATCCAGCCAACAGCGCCCCGTGGGCAGCGTCTTGTGACCACTGATGAAGGTCTCGAAGATGACCGACTCAATCGTTTCTGACTTTACATCGACAAGATGGACCAACTAGGTAGGAGTGTCTAATAGAGTGGACAGTAAGTGGACTCCAGCAGCGCTGCTGTGTCTGATCCGCTCATACCAGCACAACACACACTAACACACCACCACCATGTCAGTGTCACTGCAGTGCTGAGAATGATCCATTACCTAAATAATACCTGCTCTGTGGTGGTCCTGTTGGGGTCCTGACCATTGAAGAACAGGGTGAAAGCAGGCTAAAAAAGTTTGTAGAAAAACAGATGGACTACAGTCAGTAATTGTAGAACTACAAAGTGCTTCTATATGGTAAATGGAGCTGATAAAATGAACAATGTGTGTAGAAACAAGGAGGTGGTCATAATGGTATGACACATACATGCACTAACCATCAACCTTCACCTTTATACTCCCACACACCCATGTATGTGAGTGTGTGTGTGTGTGTGTGAGTGTGAGTGTGAGTGAGTGATCATGTCCTTTTGCTGCAAAAACAACAAATAAGGGGAAATGTTTTACTGCACCCCTGGATCAGTGGGCTGAAATAAAAAACAGAACAGTGTGTGTGTGTGTGTGTGTGTGTGTGTGTGTGTGTGACCTAATGAGTCACGAAAGGGCTTGACATCACTAGCCTTTCCATTCTTCCATTCTTCATTCCGTCAAGAAAATGGATGACACCCAGGTCAGCAGTGACAGACCAGGTGCTTGCGTGGCACAGCAGTCAAATGTGGCAGACTTACTTTCAGACCTTTTAGGTCTCAGTGGTCCCACTGAGTTCAGCAGACAATTGACCATGTCTGAGGAAGTTTTATTTATTTAGGACCTTCTTGCTGTATATTTAGAGTAAATACACTGATGAGGCTTAACATTATGACCACCTTTCTAATATTGTGTTGGTCCCCCTTTTGCTGCCAAAACAGCCCTGACCCATCGAGGCATGAACTCCACCAGACCCCTGAAGATGTGCTGTTGTATCTGGCACCAAGTTGCGAGGTGGGGCCTCCATGGATCAGACTAGTTTGTCCAGCACATCCACAGATGCTCGATTGAATTGAGATCTGGGGAATTTGGAAGCCAAGTCAACACCTCAAACTTGTTGTTGTGCTCCTCAAACCATTCCTGAACCATTTTTGCTTTGTGGCAGGGCGCATTATCCTGCTGAAAGAGGCCACAGCCATCAGGGAATACCGTTACCATGTAAGGGTGTACATGCTCTGCAACAATGCTTAGGTAGGTGGTACGTGTCAAAGTAACATCAAGATCCGATGCTCACGTGCCTATTGTTGGTGCTTTCGGTGGTGGACAGGGGTCAGCATGGGCACCCTGACCATATGCAAAAAAACTGTGATGCACTGTGTATTCTGACACCTTTCTATCAGAACCAGCATTAACTTCTTCAGCAATTTGAGCTACAGTAGCTCGTCTGTTGGATCGGACCACACGGGCCAGCCTTCGCTCCCCACGTGCATCATGAGCCTTGGCCACCCATGACCCGGTCGCCGGTTCACCACTGTTCCTTCCTTGGACCACTTTTGATAGATACTGACCACTGCAGCATTAATCTTATAATATTTTTCCAGTGCCACCATAAACCCTGCTACAAAACATTGCTACATAGAACATCACATGGCTCGTACATACCAGTGTGAATGTGTCAGTAATAATCCATGTCCTGCAGTGTATCCATATATTAGATTAAAAGTGAGCATGATGCAAATCTTCATGGATTAAATGACTCTAGTAATGGCAAACAGCGACGAATTGATGAATAGCTTCACTTTATGTGGCACTCTATGGTAGGCACCTAATAAATACTGAAGCTACTTCAAGAACGAACAGTTTCTACGAGAAACTCAACGAGGCGAAATTTCTTTAACAGGAGCCGAGGGAACTGAACGTCTATTCTGAAACAGAGTGGGAAACCAGGCCCCAATCTGACTCGCAGAAGTGCTGCCGATTTATTACACCGAACACAAAGCTATGACACATTATTAAGGCCTCGTGGGGTAAATTAAATTGCTGATACTTCCCAAAAGACACTTTTTATTCAGATGTAATTTTTCACGTAGGTAATATTCCAATACCAGGGTAGTTACACATTATATTTGAACACATTTGGCACCAAGGATAGCAAGCAATGAAGTGTTTCAGGTGTTATTTTTTCCCAGTCTTAAGATGTGCAGCACTACGAGGTTGTCACATTTTTTTTCGTATCAAAATTCTCTATTGGGGACAGGTCAGGACTGCAGGCAGACCAGTCCAGTACTCGTACACTCTTCTTCCACAGACATGCCTTTGTAATGTGTGCAGCATGTGGTTTTGCATTGTCTTGTTGAAAAATGCATGGACGTCCCTGGAAAAGATGACGTCTTGAAGGCAGCATATGTTGCTCTAAGACCTCAATGTACTTTTCATTAATGCTGCCATCACATAATTGTAAATTACCTTTGCCAACCTTAACCACATCCTCATACCATGACAGACTCTGGCTTTTGGATTTGCTGCTGATAACAGTCTGGATGGTCCTTTTCATCTTTGGTTTAAAGCACATGAGGTCAATGTTTCCAAAAAAGACCTGGAATGCTGATTCATCTGACCACAATACACAATACATTTCCAATGTGTGATGGTCCATCCCAGATGCCTCAGAACCCAGGTAACTTGATACCACTTTTGGACATGGTTAACATAAGGCTTTTTGTTTGCCTGACATTTGTAAATGTAACTCTGTATTGTAGTGTTTGACAAAGGTTTGTCTAAGTAATCATGTGGTTATACTGTATCAGCAATTGATGAGTGATGATTCTTAATGCAGTGCTGTCTGAGGGAGCTGAGATCATGGGTGTGCATCATTGTCCTTTATGCCACCTGAACAATGATTGGCCAGATGTTCAGGTGGGTGGGACTAAGCTGGATATGGGTCTCTCTGTCAGACTGGTGCAATTACGACCTCTGCTGGCTGATTAGAGGTGCCTGCACATAGATGAGGAAGGAGTTCTCTTAGGGTGTGTCTCTCCGTACACAACGCTAGGTGGCACTCGTCAATGTGTGGGTGATAAGATGCATGCAGCTTGCTGCCCACGTGTCGGAGGGGGCGTGGGTTAGCTTCGATCTCCTCGGTCAGAGCAGGGATCGGCATAGGCAGAGAGGAAGCATGATGCAATTGGGCAATTGGACGCGCTAAAGGGGGAGAAAATGCAAAAAAGAAAATTTCTTTATTATTATTTCTTTATTTTTTACCTCATTACTAGTTCTAAATTTTATTTTTTTACCTCATTACTAGTTCTAAATTGCCCCACATAACTTTTTTGGAATGTTGCAGGCCTGAAATGCAGGAATGGAGGTATATTTAAAAAATGAAATGAAGTGAACTTGAACAAACATATAATATACTGGGTTTAGAAACACTGCATCCTTACTGCATATTTGTACAAAATATGATCTTTTCAATGCAAAGTGTGGCTTGAATGAAATTTCACACAATACTTGCTTACAAATGTGTAATATTTATACAGATTTTGTAAAATTTTTATGGAAAATGTATCAGTTTAATCAAGGACAGAAAGGACATACCGTAAGTGCCCTTTTCATAACATGTAATCGCTATGAATCACAAATATACACATGCTTAAAACCGTTTGTAAATATGTACATAATTCTAAGCCACTCTTAGTGTTGAATAGTGCTAATGATTAGAAAATGCTAAGTACCATAAAAACACATGCTTTTTTATTATGATTATTATTTTTTTCCTTTGTTGTGGTCTGGTAAGCGTTTTCACTCCTTGAAGGCCAAGACAGAGAGGATAAGAAGGAGCTTTTTCCTGCAAGCTATTTAAAATAGCAACCAGGACTAGGAACCAGGACTAGAAACATATACGTATATATAGATATATGAGGGTTCTTCAAAAGGTTTCCACACTTTTTTAAACTCTATTTATTAAGATTTTTACAAACAAATTTTATCACTTTTCTGGATAGTCACCTTCTGATGCATTTTTCCCAGCATTGTACCAACTTTTTAATGCCATCAGCAAAAAAGTGTTTTTGGTTGAGCGCGTAGCCACTGATGCACCACTACTTTCACATCATCATCACATGGAAATCATCTTTCCCTTAAAGCTTCTTTGAGTGTCCAAAATGATGGAAATTAGATTCCTTTTATTTTAACTTTTATAATACACAATATGGCTAAACGTATGTAAACATACCCTTTATTATTAAATTCAGGTGTGTTAGCCACACCTATTGTTCACAGGTGTATAAATTATTTAAAAAAATGAATTTTATGCTTGTTATCATGGCAGAACAGCACCATTAAGATGTGGTTTAACCTAAGATTTGGTTTAGCGGGACTGTGGTAGCCTAGTGGGTAGAGCTTTGGACTATCAATAAAAGGCTGAGAGTTTGAATCTCAGCTCTGCCATGCAGCTGTTTTCACATCATCGTTACATGAAAATCTTATTCTTTGATTTTTCAGCTAAAATGTCAAACTAAATTTTAATGAAGACTAGAAAAATCAACAACACAGTGACCAGAGTAAAGCAGCATTATCATGATTAATACATAACCCTAAAAAGCAGGAGCAGCACTAACTCTCTACAACATCAGGAAGATTCGTCCATTTATCTCCATGGAAGCTACTCAGATTCTTGTGCAGTCACTTGTAATCTCACGGTTGGACTACTGCAACTCCCTCCTGGCAGGTGTTCCCAAGTCCACTATTAAACCCCTGCAGCTAATTCAAAATGCAGCTGCCTGTCTGGTTTTTAACCAACCTAAACACTGCCACATCACCCCACTGCTGCGTTCTCTTCACTGGCTTCCTGTAGCTGCACGCATTCAGTTTAAAACACTGATGCTCGCCTACAAAACCAAAAATGGACCCGGCCCAAGTTACCCTCGTGGTCTAATCAAACCACGCTCTGTACCACGCAACCTCTGAGCCACTAGTCTCGCTTGACTTGATCCTCCACCCAGGACTCAAGGAAGACGAGCATCAAGGCTCTTCTCTGTACTTGCACCCAAGTGGTGGAACAAACTTCCTCTGTCTGTCCGAACATCTGAGTCTCCCGCTGTCTTCAAAAAACCTTCATCACCTCTTTACTAAGCACTTAAGCTGACATGTACTTAGTTACTTACTAATAATCTTATTCATTTCTTGCAAAAAAAAAAAAACTTTGATTTTAACAGAGTTTCAGCAGATTTGTGTTCTTGGACTGTTGTTTACTTAAACTAGAGTAAGGTAATGTCTACTATGGAAGCACTTCTGTAAATCGCTCTGGATAAGAGCGTCTGCTGAGTGCCGAAAATGTAAACTCAGATGTAAGCACTGGTGCTGATACAGAAAGGAACATAAAATATGTGCAGCACCCATATTACAAAATTGTTGGGTGACAATAGAAAGCCCTGTTATCACCCTTACTCCCATTGCTAACAGGTCCATGAAACCAATGATATAAAATATTAAATATGCATCCAACTGTTATTTGAGAAGATAACTGTGACAGCCTGGACAGTGAATGTGCTGGAATGTCCTGCAGACACACTCCAAAAGCTCATGGAATGACTTCTCAGAGGACGGAGGCAAGCTCACGGTCAGGTGTCCAGACAATTCTGTCTATATAGCGTAGCATGTCTGTGATTTATGGCACCTCCAGCTACAATTTGGTTGTAATTCCTTATCTAGCTTCCTTCAATGTCACACTGAGCTGCTGACAAACCAGATCAATTCAGATCCTGTGTTTTTCCAATTCATGCCTGCGATTTAATTGGATTGTTTAGGAAATCTAATCAAAGTAGTTTTAAGGTTTTTTAGTACCCAAAGGGAAAAATTAACCTTATTGATCTGAAAATCTCAAGGTCGTCCACGGCGTGTTGAAGTCCTAAATTAATGAGGCACGATTGTTATAAGCGGGTCCCATGCGCACAGCAATAAGGGCCCAAACACCTCATTAATCATGAACGATGTGCAAGCTTCCACATCTACAACGGCTTCCTAATGTTTCTAACAGAATTTCTAACAACATAAAAAAGTTCCTGAATAACCACATGGGCACTCTGCCCACCGTTGTGCACCTGGCACTATTTGTGTCATCATTCATTGCCCGTTCTTTTGTACCTGCTCTTTTGTTTCAGTGGGCGACTATTACTTTCTCTCGTGCTAGCAGGAAAATTGCAGGAGAGCTCCGGCGTGTAAATTGGCTGCTTAATCATCTCATTTAATGCATTGTTAGGCACATTAAAGGATGGCCGTGGCACAATGGCTGCCGTTAATGCGCCGGAGGAAGGGGTTTAAAGGGTTACCATGAAATAACACAATGACAGGTAGAATTACTAGGCGTCGGAGGAAAGGCCTGGCTCTGGCTTTTTTTTTTTTATGTTCATGATTAGCGCCATGCTCTGTATGTGTTCTCGTTGTTGAATCAGATTCATTGTTGATGAATCAACCCAATTCGACCCTTTTTTAAAGCTCTCGTCTGTCACGTTTGTGATTGCGTGTAATTGGCCAGCGAATGAGAGGCTTTCACAGCGTTTACTCGTAATTGTGTCAGCTCTTGTAGGAGTATTTATAAAATAAAAAGCCATTACATTGATGCATCTTGTTTGTTTTGTGTGAGATGCTGCATTTTCATTGTGAAGTTAACGCTGGATGAGCATTTAGATGAGTGATTCTGATCCAGTCGGATTAAAAGATCCCTTTATTTTAGCATTTATAATACAACCTTAAATCAGAAAAAGTTGGGACTGTATGAAAAATGCAAATAAAATAAAAATGCAGTGTTCCTTACATTTACTTTTTTATCCCACTTTTTTATTTTATTTCAGACAGTTTGAACCCAAGATATTTCATGTTTTATCTGCTCAACTTCATTTTATTTATTAATAAACATCCATTCCTGTATTTTAGGCCTGCAACACATTACAAAAAAAGTTGGGATGGGGACAATGGTCTTATGTTATGTTAACCATGTCCAGAAGTGGTGTCGACTTCTCTGGGCTCAGAGGCATCTAGGATGGACCATCACACAGTGGAAACGTGTATTGTGCTCAGATGAATCAGCATTCCAGGTTTATTTTTGGAAAAAATGGACGCCATGTGCTCCGGACCAAAGACAAAAAGGACCATCCAGACTGTTATCAGCAACAAGTCTAAAAGCCAGGATCTGTCATGGTATGGGACTGTGTCAGTGCCTTTGGTAAAGGTCATTTACACTTCTGTGATGGCAGCATTAATGAAAAGTACATTGAGATCTTAGAGCAACATATGCTGCCTTCAAGACGTCATCTTTTCCAGGGGCGTCCATGCATTTTACAACAGGACAATGCAAAACCACATGCTGCACACATTACAAAGGCATGGCTGCAGAAGAAGAGGGTACGAGTACTGGACTGACCTGCCTGCAGTCGACGACCCCGTACTGTTGCACATCTTAAGACGTGTTTGGGACAAAATAAAAGCTGAAACACTAAATCACTTGGTATCCTCGGTGCCAAAACATCTGTTAAGTGTGGTGAAAAGGAATGGCAACATTACAAAGTGGTAAATGCTTTACTGTCCCAAATTTATTGTGAAATGTGTTGCAGGCCTGAAATGCAGGAATGAATGTTTATTAATAAATGAAATGAAATTGAGCAGACAAAACATGAAATATCTCAGGTTCATCCTGTCTGCAATCAAATAAAAGTGAATGTAAGAAACTCTGTTTTTTTTTTTTTGTTATTTGCATTTTTCATGCTGTCCTAACTTATTCTGATTTGGGGTTGTACACAATATGGCCAAATGTATGTAGACATACCCTATAGTATTAAATTCAGGTGTGTTAGCCACACCTATTGCTCACAGGTGTATAAAATAACTTATTTAAAAATGAATTATATGTTTATGTCATGGTAACAATTTGGAAACAATTTGGTTTTACAGCATGACAGCACCATTAAGATGTGGTTTAGCCTAAGGTGTGATTTTGCGGGACAGTGGTAGCCTAGTGGGTAAAGCTCAGGGCTATCACTTAAGAGTTTGAATCCCAGCTCTGCCATGCAGCCACTGTTGGGCCCTCGATTAAGGTCCTTAACCCTCTCAGCTCTAGGGACGCCATACAATGGCTGATCCTGCACTCTGACCCCAGCTTCCAAACAAGCTGGGATATGCAAGCAAGAATTTTGTTGTACTGTACACATGTATAAGTATATATGACAAATAAAGGCATTATATTTTATTCTATTTAACAAATATGGTGTGGAAAAACTACAGTGGTCTGCACAGGGCCCTGTAAACTGCAACTCAATCCACAAAATTCCCTCAAAATCAAATTTAGTACACTATTAAGTACATAAGATGTTATTTGGGACACAGCAGCTTTCCTGAGTCTTATTATGTGAATGTAATCCTTTGCATCATTTTTTGTAGTCATCCAAGTTTGGAATTGAAAGAATGGAGTAAACAGGGTGAACGTGATCAAAAAGTTGATTCATGGAGCAAGGTAATTAAAGTGGGGCTTATTTTAGAAACCCTGTTTCCAGTAAAGTTTGGACAAAAGTGAAAAATTCACTTTTCAAATCCATGGAATCCTGTGAATTTAGTAGGGCCCATAGCGCATGTACTTAAATTGCCTGCCAGCAGTCCAGATCTGTCTCCTATTAAAAATTGTCACACTTTCTGCTGAGGAAGCTCTCTCTTAAGCTACTTCTGAGGAGTCATTGTACTTTGATTTGGACTCAAGTTCCCAGAAACCCACAGGTGGTCACATGACTCCTCCTTCCTCTTCTACACCCAATCAAGACTCAGTCATGCTCTCCAGATTGCTAATTTGTCATTTGAATTGTAACTATTTAAGCCTTCTGTTGCCAACCCTGCTGTTGCATACCGACAATATTTATTTGATTTCTATATTATGTGTATGACCTGTTTTCCCTAGTGATGGGCAGATGAAGTCTCATTGAAGCTTCTTCCTGATTGTGCTGAACATGATTTGAAGCATTGAAAGTGGACATCAGAGCAGACTGACTTGCCTGGTGGCTTTAAGAATGCATTGCAGCCTACTCAACACTGTGAAACGTACGAACCCTTGGTAAGGAACTTCAATACAAGGTAGGGACTTCAATACAAGCTCCGATACACTGAGTCGACTCAGCGAGTGTTACAAAAGTTAAATAAGATTCGAAGCCTGGGTATCAAATGTCCCATTCCTAGTCTTCCCTGTTTATGACTTCTGAGATTTGGATTCCCCTTTTGGTACTTTTGTTTGATATATTTGCTCTTCTGGTTTGTTGGATTCCTCTTTTGCTGTTTTTTGTATATTCTTCGTTGGTTCATTTGTTTGTTGTTTTTGACTACACTACTCTTAGTGTTGTACTGTTTGAGTTATTACAGTAAAACTTACAGTAAAGTGTTTTATCCACTAGCGTCTGATTTGTTTCTTCAGCGTAACAAAAGTGTATGGTGCTTCATGATACAGAAAATCAAACACCAGCAATCATGGACTGTTGAGCAGCTGAAATCTCATATAAGCAAGAATCGAGAGAAATTCCACTTGCAAAATTGCAATAATTAGTGTCCTTAGTTCCCAAACCAGTAAAAAGTCTTATTATTAAGAAAAGTGATGGAACAGAATGCTGAACATGCCTCTGTTTTAACTTTTTCGGAATGTGTTGCAGGCATTAAATTCTAAATGTGTTTATATTTACAAAATACAATAAACTGGAAAAAAAACTTTTTATTGCATTTTACTAAATGTCCCAACATTTCTGAAAATGGGGTTTGTAAAATCAGCTTTAATAAAGGCGGCAGATGGAAGCACCACATGTTGCTCCAAAATATCTACATACACTGGATTTCAGTGTTGATGGTGCCCTCATAAATGTGCAAATTACCCACGTTATAGCCGCTATACACCCTCGTGCCAGTACGTTTTTCATTTCACCCGGAAAACAAAAGGTTTATTAGTAACCAAAACAATTTAAAAACAATATGTACTACCTTCCTGATAACGCTGAAGTACTGTGGGTTTGTAATGTATTCTGGGAAAGGCAGTGACTAATATCATGCCCCTGGAAATTCTGGAACGTGTAAATAGATCAACAGAACGTTTTACTGCACATACATAAATGTAAGTGTAATAGCAGGAAAGAAAAAGAGAGGAGATTACAGTAAAATGGAGAGTAATATATCTGGCTAGAACACAAAGGCACTGTGTGTGTGTGTGTGTGTTGCCATAGACCAGTACATTTGTGGTTTAGGTCCGCAGCTTCAATTAAGTTCAAGAAAAAAAAAGAAAACTACACTATATGGCCAAAAAGTATGCGGACACCCCTCCCATTAATTGAGTTACCGTGTTTCAGGTGCATTCTTTGCTAACAATTATATTCCTCAATCTTTTTTGGCAAAGGTTTGGGAAAGGCCTCTAACCGTTTCAGCATGACCGTGCTCCAGTGCACAAAGTGAGGACTATAAAGACATGGTTCGATGAGTTTTAAGCCTACACCTTTGGCATTGGAATGTTGACCGCCAGCCAGGCCTTCTGGTTCAACGTCAGTGCCTGACTTAACAAACGCTCTTTTGTCTGAATGGGCACAAATGCCAACAAACACACCCCAAATCTTTCGCTGCTGTGTCTGATCCACTCATACCAGCACAACCCACACTAACACACCAACACCATGTCAGTGTCACTGCAGTGCTGAGAATGATCCACCACCTACATAATACCTGCTCTGTGGTGTGCATCAGCCATAACATTAAAACCACCTCCTTGTTTCTACACTCACTGTCCATTTTATCAGCTCCACTTACCATATAGAAGCACTTTGTAGTTCTACAATTACTGACTGTAGTCCATCTGTTTCTCTACATAGTTTTTTTAACCTGTTTTCACCCTGTTCTTCAATGGTCAGGACCCCCACATGACATCCTCAGAGCAGGTATTATTTGGGTGGTGGATCATTCTCAGCACTGCAGTGACACTGACATGGTGGTGGTGTGTTAGTGTGTGTTGTGCTGGTATGAGTGGATCAGACACAGCAGTGCTGATGGAGTTTTTAAATAACATGTCCACTGACTGTCCACTCTATCAGACACTCCTACCTAGTTGGTCCACCTTGTAGATGTAAAGTCAGGGACGATCGCTCATCTATTGCTGCTGTTTGAGTTGGTCATCTTCTAGACCTTCATCAGTGGTCACTGTGGATGTTTTTGGTTGGTGGACTATTCTCAGTCCAGCAGTGACAGTGAGGTGTTTAAAAACTCCATCAGCACTGCTGTGTCTTATCCACTCATACCAGCACAACACACACTAACACACCACCACCATGTCAGTGTCACTGCAGTGCTGAGAATATATATATATATATATATATATATTAGGGCTGTCGAAGTTAACGCGATAATAACGCATTAACGCGACCTCAATTTAACGCGATTAAAAAAAATAGTGCCGTTAACGCAGATTCTAGTTCATGTTGACACTTGACTGGTAGAACAAACATTTTAATGTCGGACTTGCCACCGTTTTTCATTTGCGGTTTGTTAACATAATGTAACCGATCGTCGTAGTGATGTACTTGCTTAATAAAGAAATAAATACACGCTATATTCACAAGTTGTCGGGAGCAGAACACTTTATTACACTTAATTAACTTCTTCTTCTGTACCGAATACCGGAAAGCTGAGTCAAGCACGTTAGTTCATGAACTATGGAAGCCCCAAAGGGTCAAAACACACTCACTTCGTGTAGAAACGTCCATCAAACCATTGTCACGATACAACCACAGAAAAGTCTGTTACAATAACTACGCCTTATCCCATCTAAAGCACCGCTGATCTACAGTGTTTGCTGATGGAGAAATTCTAACCTACAATCTGACATTTACTGCCTAATATGTGAGTGAATAAACTCCCTTACAGTTTTCTCTTGTCCCAGCAGTTTTTAACATCAGTACATTTAGCATAAAATGTGTTCACCATTTTAATTGTAACATTTCACTTAAAAATCCTTGTTTTCTATAACATTTACACAGATTTTTTTTAATGCGATTAATCGCGATTAACTATATGAAATTCTGAGATTAATCACGATTAAAAAATTTAATCGTTTGACAGCCCTAATATATATATATATATATATATAGGATAACAGCGATGGTGTCCATACTTTTGGCAATATAAGATTTTAAATTAAATGTATTTAAGTAGTAACGTACACTAGCTGTGTGTGTGTGTCCGTCTACAAATCATGCCCTGTTCAGTTGGCATGGTAACCTCACTTTGAATGATGCTTTTAAAGGACAGGGGCGTGTCCGGGCCAGACAGCTTGATGGCAGCTATTACACTGACTGCTTGTGCTGAAATTACAACAAAAAAGTGTCCCACTATATTTGAAAGAGAGAAAAGTGGGGTGGGATGGTGTGACCTTGCATGGCATGAGAAAGTGAACACACATCTCTTGTATGATCCGGAAAGCCGTGGGCTTTAATTGCCCTCGGTGGCCAATAACATTACCAGCTGAGATTTAATAGTAGCAAACTGCGCCCTCTGAGTATCGCCTCATTAACGTACAAGGACATGCAAACCAAACATTAGGCTCCCTGTACAGCGCTCGTGTATCAGTCATCTGCCCCACACAGTAAAACCCCTCACCACCAACACTATATTGCTAAAAGTATCTCCAAACTGGGAATATGTGTGGCGTAATGGTCTAAGTTCAATTCTCAGCTGTGTATTAGGAAGGGTAGGTCCAATGGGGTACACATATCCCAGCTTGTTTGGAAGCTGGGGTCAGAGTGCAGGGTCAGCCATTGTACAGCACCCCTGGAGCCTAGAGGGTTAAGGGCCTTGCTCAAGGACCCAACAGGGACTGCATGGCATAGCTGGCATTCAAACTCTCAATCTTTCAATTGACAGCCCAAAGCTGTACCCACTATGCTACCACTGCAACAGCGACTCCTACTGTCTGGACAAGGTGCCAGCACAAGCATAGTGCAGTTCTCAGTATGAGCTGAGAGTACACCAGTGGTCAGTTGAAAGGTGTGGCTGGCAGCATGGCATGTGTAATTACAGACATACGCAAGTTAATGAGGGCATCGCACAGGCAGCAGAGGTCACCTGAATGCACAGGGAAATTCACACTCACTGTCTGTTTTACCACCACTTTATCTTACTCAGGATCGCTGTGGGTACAATTCACTGGCCAGACAGGTTGCCAGTCCATCACAGGGCACACACACAGACTTGTGCAATTGTAGTATCTCCAATTAACCTGACAGCTTGCGGAGTAAACCCATGTCAACAGGAGAGAACATACAAACTCCACACAGAAAGAACCCAGACCGCTCCACCTGAGAAGGCCTGGCTTGCGATTCCCATTCCAGTTCATCCCATTTGGATTGGGAAATTGGGATAAGGGCTCTGTGAAGGCCAGATCAATCCTGTCAAAATCATATCTCATGGCTAAGGCCCTACCTTATCCTCTTCCTGTGTAATATGCAATTTGCTGTGAAATTCTAAATTTAAGGTTTGTCTTTAGTGGTTTAACATTTTTCATTTGCGTAGCGTATGCAATATGAGGTGCAATATGCAATATGAGGTGGTCCTACCAATCATACAACATCATTATTAAGTTAGTGTAACAGACTTTTCTGTGGTGTAGTGAGCTGACAATGTTTGATTTATGTGTTTACGTACTGAGTGCATTTTTTCCCTTCGGGGATTCTATAATCCATGGGAAAGTGTGCTTCTCTACACACGTGATCATCTCTGTAATCTGGGCTGCACCTCAAGAACAAGCCAGTAAAGTATGATGCTCCTGATAGTTTGGCTATTTACGGTTTATTTATTACTTTATAAACTCAGCAACTCTAAAGCCGCTTGGTTACATTAGCAATCGGTTAGACAAGATCTAAGTTTAAAGCAGTTAAAAACACTACTCAGGTAACTGAGTTTGGAAAACTCCCAACCAATTCTGTGGATGCAGGGTGGGTGTATCAAAACACGGACGAGTATTTTCGTCTCTCAACTATTAAGGTAGGCTGTGCTGTGTATTGTAGTTTCAATGGATTCTATCATCTAATTTATGAGTGTAGGGTTGCTCAGTGGGTAGAACTGTTGCCTCATAGCAAGAGGGTTCTGGATTTGATCTCCAGGTGGGGTGGCCTGGGTTCTTTCTGTGTGGAGTTTGCATGTTCTCCCCGTGTCTGTGTAGGTTTCTTTTGATTATTTTGAATTGATGAATCTTGTGTAATGAGTAACTACCATTTCAGTCATGAATGTAACCAAAGTATGACGTTAAAACCCTAATACATAAATGAATACATTTATGAGCGTTATTTAACTTTTGTTTAAAAATATGTGAAGTTAAGCACACTGTTCCTTGAACTTAGTAGGGCCCTACTCATTGGCCATCATAACTTTATGCTGTAAAAGAAAAAGACCTTATGGTCAAAATGTCATTTTACACACTTGTTGCAATGTGTGGCTGAAGCACCTGAACAGAATTCGAATAGATTTCTCTGTTACTGACATTATACTCTCCTGTATGTCAGAACGTTCAGAAAGCAGTGACCTTGGCAGGTGTCGTTCTGAAATGATGTAATATAAGCACCTATAAAGAAAACGCTTTTATATTAATAGTGCTCTTCCTGAGCTGATTAATCCCAGAGCGTCTATTAAAAGAGCAGTCGTAATTTAACAAAAGTGAGCATTGTCTGGTCACAGCCATTACTGCGTCTTTCAGGAGAGGAAGGGACGAAAATAAATGTTCCAGATTCCCCTGCCAAGGCTACGAGAACAGAAGGGAGAGCGAAGCGTGTGAGGGTGGCTGGCGTTGTTGATTTCCTGGTATTAACCGAACGTACATGGACAGTAGAAACGCTCTCTCCTCCATCCTGATTTGATCCTAACCTAGTCAGACACAGAGTTATTACAAGTGTTCTCACTCGATCATTCTCTTTGACACGGACCATAATTCACTCATAGCTGGCTAAAAGCCATTCCTTTCTTTCTCAATAAGGACAGGCCTCCAGCCTTCTGGCATCCCCCGAAGGGCAAAGCCATTCACTTAGAGTAGAATGGCCGTACCACAGCCGACCCAGGCACTTAGCTCGAGCAGGAGTGTGCACGTGAGGGATGAATGGAGATGTCCTAGTAGCCGGAAAAATCAACATACAGATCCACCTGTGATTGAAATCGGTGTCTCAATTTCATTCCAGCGTTGGGCGAGAGAGGTAATGAGTGAAGCAGGAACAAGTGTCCAAATGTGTCCACCCCATCCTCACGAACTCGCTCAGGAAAGAAGATAGAAATCGAACATGATTTTGATACGCCAAGGCTAAAGTGGCTATGAAATCCAAAGAAAAAAGTAAAGGACGTTGACAGAGATGGAGAGCAGGAAGGAGCTGCAAATTGAAATGGATCAAGTATCCATCCATCTTCTTCACTATCTCTCCTTCCTCACATTCCCAACATGACTTTGTTTCTGGAAAAGTGGGCATAATCATTTAGAAAGATCAGGTGCATTAAAAATATCTTGACACCTTATCACCAGCTTGTTGGACTATTTTAAATATCATAATGCTCCAGAGATGTTCACAAGTCACAAAATACGAGTTCGAGTCAAGTCACGAGTCTTTAGGCTAGAGTCCGAGTCAAGTGACGAGTCTTTAGGCTAGAGTCCGAGTTAAGTCACGAGTCTTTAGGCTAGAGTCCAAGTCAAGTCACGAGTCTTTAGGTTAGAGTCCGAGTCAAGTCAGGAGTCAATATAATCTACACAAAACATATATTGGAAATGTAGCATAGAAATAAACAAATAATATGTAAGTTCAAATAAAAAACAACAACAGATTAGCGACTGTATTTTGCCGTTTTACTTACTGCCTTTACTTTCCAGTTACCAGTTAAAAGCTTAAACTGACGTTTTGTTTTCATTGCAAATTACGGCACAGCGGCCAAAATTAAAAACACAGCAAAAAATCCATAACCACTGCTTACCTTAGCTTATGTTCTTCCAGATGCTATTAAATTTATAAGCGTGTGTCCCATTAGGAATATAATCCGTTATTTTGTAAATGTACTTATAATTAAAAACTTCCAAACTTTTCCCGGTTGTGAAGTAAAACACGAACTCGTTAGAAAGTCAATCAAGTGTTTCATTGACAATCATCTGTGTGACGCTGCAAATGAAATGAATGCAAATAACAGCATTTCTTACTAATAATTTTAATCAGAATCATTAGCGCCAATTCTGTAGGAGCGTTTCATTCACACCAGCTGTTCCTCTGAAGTGCACTACATAGGGTATCCCACCATTTTAAATGAGATTCAAATCCAAAGGAGGGAGTAGGGAGCGACG